>NC_090378.1:69374685-69674685 GCF_036365525.1 Heterodontus francisci
ATGGTGGTTTTCAGGGACCTGCCCTTGTACCATGATACCGGCAGCATCCATACTGTAGGAAAAAAGGTCAGAACTTTTTGAAAAAATTTAAATGTTGTCCTTCGGTCTGTGCAAGGCCACACTCTGTGAGCTGAATTTAGTGAGGCCATTTGGAGCAAGAGTGGAGGTGTGGGGGGCTGGAGAAACATGTTGGGGACATCCGCCCGGAAATCCGACGTTGGTTCTGGATTTAGTCAGCAGCGGTAAAGTACCAAGGCGGCCTCACCGTCCCGAAGTGACGGGAATGCAATTTAAATTGTAGAACACTTACTTTTAATCATGTTATTTATCACGATTCAATGGGGAGCTTGGAATTAAGTGGACGACGGGGCCCCCACGAGCTGTCGGACGCCCGACCGCTGAAAGCTGGTGTAACAGTGCCGCGACGGGTAGGCAGCCATGACCGGCACTGCCTAGCAGAAGAGGGGGGAGTGGAGGCCACTGTCAGCCTGCAGTGCTGTGGTCTCGGGTGGGAGTATGGAGTGAGCTGGGTCTTGGGTGGTCTTTAAGGGCGGGGGCTTGGTTTTTGGGTGGCTATATCGGGTGTCCAAACCTTTGGGTGAGGGGGTTGGGTGCCCATACTGCTGGATGAGAGGGTTGGCTATCAGCAAGGACAGGCACTGAGAGGGAGTCTGCTGGGAGAAGTAGCAAAGGCACAGCTGTCAAGGCACAGTCATCTCTGCATCGACAGCACTCTAGAGGCTCACTGATCACCTGGAATGTGTCTCAAACACCCTGTCTTTTTGGATCCCCAAGGTGTAATGCAGCACCTCTGACAGAGGGAGGGCCAGAAGGCAGCTGTGCCTGCCCATGAAGCACCGTGACAAGAGCATCAGAAGCCAGCCATGCCAAGAAAGGATCACCTGTGTCAGAGTGTGTACCGGACTCGAACCAGCTACCTCCAAATGTCTGAGCTGCATTGTCAGCGAAGCCTACAGCTCTCCAGGAAGGCTGTCACTGACTTCTGCACCCTGCTGCAGGACAAGTTGTGACCTATGGAATTTGGTGGTCACCCTATGCCAGTGGCGCTGAAGGTCACACTGGCACTTAACTTCTACACATTTGGATGTTTCCAGGGATAAACTGGGGACAATGTGTGGGGTCTTCCAGGCAGCAGCCCACTGCTGCATCAAGGAAGTGACCAATGCTCTGTTCAAGAGGGCCAGCAACTATGCTTGCTACCGGACCGACCCTGACAGTCAGGCTGAGAAGGCCATTGGATTTGGGGCCATCGCTGAATTTCCCCAGGTGCAAGGCGTGATAGATTGCACGCATGTGGCCGTTAAGGCTCTGATGGACCAGCCAGCTGCCTTCATCAACAGGAAGGGCTTCCATTCCTACAATGGGCAACTGGTCTGTGACCACTGAAAGAGTTTCCTGCAGGTGTGTGCCCACTTCCCGGGAAGCAGCCATGACGCCTACATACTTCGACAGTCCCAGGTGCCACAGCTTTTCAAACCCCCCGCTCGCCTTCAGGGATGGATTCATGGGGACAAAGGCTATTCATTGAAGACATGGTACTGACGCCTGTGAGGAGCCCTCACAATGCAGCGAGAGAGAGGTACAAGGATTCCACCCAAGCAATCATTGAGCAGGCCATTGGGCTGCTGAAAATGAGGTTCTGTTGCCTGTATCGATCCAGTGGAGCCCTGCAGTACGCCGCAGCGTATCGCTGTGGTCTGCTATGCTCTGCACAATCTAGCACTGCAGAGGGGGGAGGCCTTGCATGATGAGGACATGATTGATCGCCTCTCCTCCACAGATGAGGAGGACACAGAGTAGGAAGATGATCAAGCTGCACTAGATGTTGAAGCCCTTGCACTGGAGGCCAGGCAGATTGAGTGAGGGGCCAAGGAGACAAAAGACAATCTTACACTTACCAGCTTTCAGCCACCATGATGTCATCAGAGTAAAAACTCACCTCAATACATGCAGTCTGTTGTCTCCTTTCTATTTGTCTTCTGTGCCTCGCGCCCCGAACCACGTGCTTTGGCCCATGGGAGACCCTATTCAAATGGCTTTCTGTTTCCTTCTCTTAGAGCAGTCACTTATTTTAACGTAAAAATTTATCAGGTTTTGGTAATTCAAGATACTCACCCTGGGATGTTCTTACAAGGTCCCAGGAATATGGGGACCATTGTTACATAATGGTGTCTGAATGTGGTCCATTTTGATAAATAGATGTTATTACACACCTATTATTTTGGCTTCAGCTTCGGAGTCAGTCTGTTTGCAAAAGCCTTTGCATGGAATGGGATGTTTTACATGTCAATGTGCCTCCTCAAGGCAATTCCAGACGTAGATAATCGTCCTGCCTTGCCACTGCTGAGTTGAGCTCATGGCCAAGATGTGCAGGTCTGCATGCATTTGTGGGATCTGGCTCTCCATGAGGGTCACTACCCTCTTGATGGAGGAAGCCATGCGCTCACATGCCTGAGACATGGCAGCAATCATGGCATGGATTGACTCCTGTATCATCTGCTCATGGCTGCGCATGGCCTTTGGCACCTCTGCCAGATGTTGCCTTACCTCTCTCTGAGCTCCAGCATACCCTATGCTGTTGACAACAAAGGCTCATCATCAGCCTTGGGCTCAGCATGGGTCTGGCCACCAACAGTCCTCTGACTGTCAGAGGCCTCGGCTGTCACAGTCTCAGCCAGCTGCTTGGGCGCGGTTGCGGTGCTCTCACCAACTTGTGACCCTGATTCTCATGCCATGTGATTACCAAGGTGAAAGTATCTGCGCTGGTGGAAGGTGCAGGAGAGTCATGGGATGGTGCTTCCTCTGACTGCGATTCCTTCACAGAAGTTGACGGCTGTCCACCTTCTGCTGGAGTCTCCTGCGGTTGCCGACCTGCATGAGAACACAAACATGTATGGGTTAGGCTGTGCAGATCTCTTCATGCCAACCATGCATGATGTGAATCTCAGGAAGTGAACTGTATGTTAATGTAAGACAATCCTCACCCTCTTGTGCGGAGACTCCAGTCTCTCCAACAGATACTGAGCAGCCGCTCCGAGTCCCCTCTAATTGTAGTGTCTCCGCCTCAGCGGTGAAGTGAGGCCGAAGATCTGAGATGCCTCTGATATTCTGGGCTGTATCCCTTCTGTTGTGGGCCCTCTTATTCTGCAAATGGAGATAATCATACTTCGCAGAAATCAACATGACAGTTCTGCTAGGTGGCAGCCCCTCGTTCCCTACTGGGCTTTCACAATTAGCTCATGCTCCCATCTGCTCTCAGGCGAGTTAATTGGGGTGAGCTCTGAAAGAAGGTGGCCTGTGGCCGAGATAAAGCATGCATCTGTCAAGATGAGGTGATGCTTAACCCCACTCTGCCAGTGCAGTTTTAGTGCCTCCCTCCCCATTTCCCGCTTCCTCCTGCGTAGCCCCTCACAATCACTAGAAAGGAGAGAAGTATGGAGCAGTCACCTTGACAGAATGAAGGAGGTCATTGATCTTCTTGTGGCACTGGACCCACGTCCATGGGTAACCCCATGGCTGCTGACCTCCTTAGTTATCTCCATTCAGGCTTGCTTGGTCAGGCAGAAGGACCTCTTCATGCCATTGCTGGGGAAGGGGGCCTCCTACCTTTCCCTTTCAGCCTGGAGGAGAATTTCGAGGGAGGCATCGTTAAAACGTGGGGCCACCCTGTGTCTTGTCTCTACCACTCTGCAGTGTCCATCTCTGGAGGGCTTGGGGGTAGTCACAACTGTAACGGCTTCACCAGAGAGCATTGCAAAAGAGTCTACAGCAGCAATGAAAGCAGAGTTGTCAGGGCTTTAAATATGGCGCCAGCACCTGCCCCGGAGTCACACGATGCTGTATTTGGCCTCTTGCATTCAGCTGTGTTATTGGCCAGGCCCTGTGCCTCCATTATGTAAAATGGCCGCCCACAGCATGATAGTGAGGGCCAGCCGCCCATATGACTAGCGGGACCCGTGACAGGCTCACTAAATTCAGCCCTGTGAGTGCTTGTGCAGACTTCACCAGCAATAAAGATTGCGTTAGCCCCTTCCATCTGTTGATGAATATCTAACATCTGGGCCCTAACATCGCCCTTGCATTCATGTGAGTGGGTGGACTTTAGGCTGCCAGGGGGAGGTGGGTACAAGGCAAGTCACACCCCTGAGAAAGCTTCTGGCCATAGAATCATAGAATGGTTGCAGCACAGAAGGAGGCCATTTGACCAATCATGTCTGTGCCAGCTCTCTGCAAGAGCAACTTACCTAGTCAATCCCCTGCTTTTTTCCCCTTAGCCCTGCAAATCTTTTCTCTTCAGATAATTATCCAACTCTCTTTTGAAGACCTCGATTGAATCTGCCTCCACCACACTCTCAGGAAGTGCATTCCAGATTTTAACCACTCCCTGCAGAAAAAAGTTTTTCCTCATGTCGCCGTTGCTTCTTTTGCTAATCACCTTAAATCCCTCTGGTTCTGGATCCTTCCATCAATGGGAACAGTTTCTCCCTGTCCATTCTGTCCAGATCTGGCCTGTCTCAGATCCATGAAAACAAATTGTCCAGGGTTGGTGGAAAATTTGGTGCCCGAACTCAGAAGTTCTGAAACTTTTTTTGCTGAGTGTTACTTTGGTAATTCATGTCCTATCTGTGCTCCCTCTTTCTACCTGCCCCAATCTCCTCAACCCAGTAATTTTGGGTAGTGTCTCAGGGTGTTCATAAGACTTTAATTTGAAATGGGAGATATCAACTTAGACAAAGCTCTATCTGCACTTGTAGTTAACTACTACAAGATTGTCAAAAGACACAGTTTATCTGGTAGGTGCCTGCAGCTGCCTGAACTAACAAGTACACGTGGCACCCATGTAACAGCTATTGGATCTGCTTCTACAAATTGATGCAGATTCAAATATTCTATGCTATGCTGAGATCAGCCCATAATGCTCTGTCTCTGGTATGCCAAGCTGCATCGGTTACTTTCGTACCTGTTAGTTTAGGTCAGCCTCACCTGCTCGCCCCAACCACAGTTTGGGAACCTCTACCCTAACTCACACTGTGGTACATTTCCAAAGATACCAACCGGACTCTGGTATCTTGTCTAACGACCAGTCTTTACATGTAAGCCTAGGCATCAAGTGAACGTAGGCTATTCAACTGTCAAAAGACCAAATTCAATTCTTCCTCCCCCCAGTGTAAATACATGCGTTTTTCAAGACACTGTACATCAAATAATAATATAAACTCTGACGTAATGGGCCGGATTTTTAAAGCCCACTGAGTGCGGTTACAGAGGCGAGCACAATTTGAATACAGTGTTTATGGAGGTCGGCATTGGACCAGCCACCTCTGGAATGCAGTGCCATTTTTAAAGGGACACCAGCAGCAAGCGAATGGGTCAGGCGCACGCCTCCAATTAAGTGCCTGTTGAGCTCATTGAAAAGTTCATTAACAGGCTTGTCAGCAGCAGGTTTTAATTTTTCAAGGAGGATGCCATGGGGGGAATAGGACAGGGTGTTCAGGTCATGAACACAGTGGGGGTGCCATGAGGACTGTGGGAAAGCCTGATTAGAAGACTGCAGAGGCTCAAAAAAAAACCTCAGTTGCTGCATAAGTGCTATAAAAGTAGCCATTGCGGCAGCTGGAAGAATTGTTTTTCTCAGTGCTGAGTAGCAGGAATTTGAAGAGGGATGTGAGGCCGCTGGCATCGCTTGGGCAGCTGGGGTTGGCCTGGTGAACTCACAAAGCCCAGCTGAGGGAGTTCAGATGGGAACAGGTTACTCTGAGAATGGACAGAGCAGCCAGGAGGAGCTGCAGCAAATGCAAACTCCTGGACAGCAGGAAGTCAGAGCAGTGAGGATGCGGATGGGGGGGTGATGTGCGGTGGGGATTGCTATCTGCAAATGACAGAGCAACAGTGCCATAGGAGCCTGGGCCTATCCAGGCAAATGGTCTCAGTCCAGTGTGTTCTGATCCACAATGACCCGAGGCCTCACAGCCCCATGGTAGTCCCCTACTTGTAGCCGTCAATATCTCCATCGCCCTAAACTTCTATGCAACCAGGTTGTTCTAGGGATCAACTGTGGACCTAAGTAGGATCTCGTAGTCGGCAGCTCATCAGGCCATCAGGTAGGTCACAGATGCTATTTTCATGCGAGCAGGGGACTATACCTACTTTGACACAGATGAGCCTGCACAAGCACAGGGGGCATTGGGTTCAACCTCCATCACTGGATTCCCCGAGGTGCAGGGCATCATCGCTTGCACCCATGTGGCCATCAAGGCACCCAGTGACCGGCCAGGGAGGGCTTCCACTCCCTCAATCTCCCACTGGTCAGTGACCACATTAAGAGCTTCCACTATGTGTGTGCTCGCTTTCCTGGCAGCTACCATGACTCCTTAATCCTCCACCAGTCCAGGCTGCCTCAGCACTTCACTCCACCCTTCAAAGTGCATGGATGGATTGTAGGGCACAAGGGAAATCTCTTGAAGAGATAGCTACTGACCCTTCTACGGGAGCCCCAGATAAATGCACGGTGAAACAACTAATGCCACCTGCTCAGCAGGACAACCATTGAGCAGGTCATTGCGTTTCTGAAGATGTGATTCCAGTGCCTGGATCGGTGAGGTGGCACCCACCAGCACCTTCCTGCAAGGGTCTTTGTCATTGTGGTGATCTGTTGCGCTCTCCATAACATG
Source organism: Heterodontus francisci (assembly GCF_036365525.1). NCBI lineage: Eukaryota > Metazoa > Chordata > Chondrichthyes > Heterodontiformes > Heterodontidae > Heterodontus > Heterodontus francisci. The sequence continues at coordinate 69,381,378 of NC_090378.1, forward strand.
GCCTTCCAGAGAGGTGTGGACCTTGAGGACAGTGAGGCCCTGGAAGGCGACAGCTCATTGAGGGAGGAGCAGGAGATAAGAGAGGAGGAGGAAGAGGGGTTGGAGGGGGATAACACTGCAGAGACATGCCCCTGCTGCACGACGAGGTGGCTTCCTCCTGCCACCCTCTTGGAAGAGGACTTCCCTCCTCTCCCTCACGGCTGCAGCATTAGATCCAGGTGGGCAACGATGAAGTGAGGGTCTTCCCTGCCCCAGGTGCCAGTCCTTCAGCTCCCCTGTGATATTTTGTGTCCCTCTGTTGCTGTGGAAGGCAGATCTCTCCCTCAGGCCAAAAAGCAGCCTCAGTGATGGCTGCTGTGGGGTGTTTACATGAGCCTACACTTGATCTGACCCACATCCATTTTCAATTCCACTTGCTCTAAGATAACAGGAAACCCGTCTCCATACCAATTAAGGGCTTGCCCATTTGAAAACTGCAATCTGAATCAGATAATAAAGGATGCGATAACAGGACACTTAGAAAATAATGGCAGGATTGGGCAGAGTCAACATGGATATATGAAAGGGAAATCATGTTTAACAAACCTGTTGGAATTTTTGAGGATGTAACTAGCAGAATAGATAAGGGGGAAATCGGTGGATGTGGTATATTTAGATTTTCAAATAGCTTTTCATAATGTCCCACACAAGAGGTTAGTAAACAAAATTAGAGCACATGGGATTGGGGGCGGGAATATACTGGCATGGATTGCGAACTGGTTAATGGACAGAAAACAGAGAGTAGGAATAAATGGGTCATTTTCGGATTGGAAGGCTGCGCCTAGTGGGGTACCACAAGGGTCAGTGCTTGGGCCCCAACTATTCACAATATATCAATGATTTGGATGTGGGGATTCAATGTAATCTTTCCAAGTTTGCAGATGTCACAAAACTAGGTGGAAGTCTGAGTTGTGAGGAGGATGCAAAGATGCTTCAAGGGGATTTGGAGAGGCTAAGTGAGTGGGCAAAAATTTGGCAGATGGAATACAATGTGGAGAAATGTGAGGTTATCCACTTTGGTAGGAAAAACAGAAATACAGAGTATTTCTTAAATGGTGAGAGGCTGGGAATGTTGAATTTCAAAGGAACTTGGGTGTCCTTGTTCATGAGTCACTGAAAACTAACATGCAGGTACAGCAAGCAATTAAGAAAGCAAATGGTATGTTGGTGTTCATTAGAAGAGGATTTGAGCATAGGAATAAAGATGTCTTACAACATTTATACAGAGCTTTGGCGAGACTGCACCTGGAGTATTGTGTGCAGTTTTGGTCTCCTTACCTAAGGAAAGATATACTTGACATAGAGGGGGTGCAATGAAGGTTCACCAAACTAATTCCTGGGATGAAGGGATTGTCCTATGAGGAAAGATTAAATGGACTGGGCCTTTATTCTCTGGAGTTTAAAAGAATGAGAGGTGATCTCATTCAAACATATCAAATTCTTATAGGGCTCAACAGGGTTGATGTAGGATGTTTCCCTAGGCTGGGGAGTCCAGAACCAGGAGACACTGTCTCAGAATAAGGGGCAGGCCATTTAAGACTGAGATAAGGAGGAATTTCTTCACTCAGAGGATGGCGATTCTTTGGAATTCTCTGCCCCAGAGGGCTATGGAGGCTCAGATGTTGAGTATGTTAAAGACTGAGATCGATAGATTTCTACATATTAAAAACACCAAGGGTTAAGGAGATAGAGCAGGAAAATAGTGTTGAAGTTGAAGATCAGCCATGATCTCATTGAATGGCGAAGTGGGCTTGAAGGGCTGAATGGCCTTCTCCTGCTCCTATTTCTTATGTTTTTATGTTCTTCCTACAGGGGGCAGGTTTCTGACCCAAAACCAGACCCAGTTCCAGTTTCCCACCTCCATAATGAAAATGCGGCCCAATGTGTTATGCAGTTGCTAGTTTAGGAGATTGTAAAGCCATTTATAGCATTTGAAATACTGTCTTGGCTCAGATTAGTTATCTCAAAATAGACCAGGCATCAAACCTCAACCTTGTGGCTTGAATAGCTTAGCACCATACCACACAATGCATTTTCCGACTGTACCATCGAGGCATACAAAATAGGTTTTTAAAGAAAGGCCCAGAGAAATTTCCCAACTGCATTGCTCAACATAGGGTGTTGGAGTAGTGTAATTGAGAAATTTGGTTGCAGCAACATTGCAAGGCAGGTGGTAGCCCAGCCAGTTCAAGTTCCTCCCAGGCAGACAGGAAGCTATGCAAAATATACTTAAAACACTTATACAATCTAAAAGTGCTTGAGGAAGTAATTTTGCAATGCCATCACAAGTCCTAAGTATCATAGAAACTATGCCCTTTGTACTGTGAGGTGGATTCTGCAACAGCCAGATCGGTAGGAAGGTAGCTGCATGTGCATTATTGTCTTAAAGGAGGAGGGGGAAATGGAGAGATAGAGGGGCTAAGTAAATGGGGTGTAAGTGGTTAAAAGCATGGCTACCAAGATCCATTTAGGATGTTGGCAGATAGAATCATCACTTTGTTTACTTGAAAAGTAAATATGACAATTGAATAAACAGATTTCTCAACAATAGAAACAGCCTTTCTATATATTTTCAGTATTCTTGATATATGAAGTTTATGGGCTATTCATTAGACTTGTCCTTGTCTGTTTAATTTCCATGAGACATTGCACAGCAAGTTGCTGTAAGTGGGAGATCAAAATGGCACAGCACCCTCTACAGGATATCTGAGATCTGTGTGAAGAGGGCAATGAGTGTATATCTCCTTAACTAATCAGACTGAAGGATTCAGAATTGAATAGTGCATAGTCTGAAGCAGAAAGTGTATGTTAGAATAATAAATGCAATGTCACATCAGGTGCAGATAGAGAAATAAACAGAAAGAAAGATTGGATCAAGAAAGAGAGAATAAGAGAACGGAATTGTAAAAAAAATTAACATTTCCAACAACAATTAAAAGCTGAAGGAATAACACTCCACACATGTTAATAGTTCATTTTCAGTGCCAGAGAGGTGGTTTGGCAGTAATTAAGATTTCACAAGACTTAGATTGAAATTGACAAGCCTTAATTTTCTGTGATAAAATCTATGATTCTATGAAATCGAAAATGCTGGAAATATTCAGCATGTCAGGTAGCATCTGTGGAGACTGAAACAAAGTTAACGTTTCAAATCGATAACTTTTGTCAGAGCAGGAAAGAGATGCAACAAATTTTAAGCAAGTACACAGGCAGGGAAGGGGTGGGGTGAGAATAAAAGGGAATGTCTGTCGTAGGGTGGAAGACGGGAAAGATTAAAATGACAAAATGGTCGATGGTGGAGGCAAAAGGAGATAATAATGAGACAAGTAAAGAAACAAAGATGGGTCTAGAAGAGGTATAAATAGGAAGGCAGAACCAGTACCAACAACTACTATCTGAAAAAAATGGGGGCAGAGGTTACGATCTGAAATAGTTGCATTCAATGTTGAGTCTGGACGGTTTTAAAGAGCCCAATTGAAAGTTGAGGTGTTATTCCTTGAGCTCATATTAAGCTTCATTGGAACAGTGTAGGAGGTTGAAGACAGATAGGTCAGAGTGTAAGTGGGGTGAAGAATTAAAATGACAGCTGACTGGAAGCTTAGGGTCGCCCTTGCGAATTGAACAGAGGTGTTACACAAAGCAGTCACCCTGGCCCCCCACCACCAACAATGTAGAGACCAAATCGTGAGCAGTGTATACAGTATAATAAATTAAAAGAAGTACAAGTACATTTCTATTTTAGCTGAAAAGAGTGTTTGGGGCCTTAGATGGTAGGAAGGGGATGGTAAAAGGGCAGGTGTTACACTTGCACGGGAAGGTTCCGTGGGAAGGGCAAGGTGCCTTGGGGGTGATTGAGGAGTAGACTAGGATGTTGCAAAGGGAACGGTCCCTTCTGAATGCTGAAAGGGGAGGGGAGAGGAGGGGAAAGAGTGGCCTGGAGATTGAACCAGCTTCTAATTATCTCTGTAACCTCCTCCAACCCAACAACCCTCTGAGATCTCTGCACTCCTTCAGTTTTGGCCTCTTGGTCATCCCAATTTTCTTCAATACACCATTAGCGGCAGTGCCTTCAGCCATCTAGGCCTTAAGCTCTGGAATTGCCTCCTTAAACCTCTTTGCCTCTCTCCTCCTTCAAGATGCTCCTTAAAACCTACCTCTTTGTACAAGCTCACTTGAGCTAATAGCACTTTATGTAGTTCAGTGTCAATTTTTTTAAATAACGCTCTTGTGAAGCTCCTTGGGATGTTTTACTACATTAAAGGCACTACCTAAATTCAAGTTGTTGCTGCTAATCAACTTGAAGGTGAGTGTCATGCCCAGTAAAGGCATGTCCTATGCATAACTTTAAACATGAACTGTATCCAGCATAGAATTTTCTGGAACGGAACTTTCCTTTTTAAAAAGAAAATGAACCACAATGTACATTAAAAGGGCTGCCAAGTGTCAGGTGACTTCTGCAACTGAATGACCGTGGGTGGGAGTGCCTCCCTTGAATGGGAATACCAAGACAAAACCATTTATAGAATTCACACCTCCTATTGTTTGTGGTCCTACCGAAAACTCACTATCTATGGACTCTTGGACTCACCGTCTACGAACTCAAAACTTAACAAAGAGAGCAAAAGAAACCAGTTAAATCATAAGTAGGTGTGAATGGCCACCATCCATCCCCCATTGTGTAGCCATGGCTTCAAACCTCAAATCATTCTGGGTGGACTATAGGCGTAGTGATCAGCTGGTCACATGACTAAAACTAAACCCGTAACGGATCTTATTAGTCCAGGCACCAGGGAGAAACTGGTCAGTCAGCCAACAACAGCAGCAGAGAAAGCAGTCAAAGAGAGTACCATCGTGCCTTAAAATAACTGGAGGCTTTAACATCATAAGGTCTCCAAGCCTGTTCCTTTCCAAGTCCACCAGTACAGAAAAACAACCTCCTGGTAATGAGATTACAAGCAACTAACTTTGTGACCGACTGAAAATTCACCTCTTCGAGAGAATCCTGCAATGACTTCAAATCTATGACTCTGGCTAGCGAATCCACCTAACTACACTTCAGAAGTGAAAACGCCTTCTTCACTGGGCCCACAGCACATGTCTTTTCCCAGGACGAGCCAAAATCACATGACTTACGAACTATTCCTTTGGTTGTAATTGGTAAAAGTGCACTATCCTCATTAACAGCTTTCTTTCTCAGGTGAGAGACAGCGAGAGAGGTCGAGTTTGACTTTCAGGGTGAACATGTGAATAAAATAATCTATTTTATTTAAACCCACGAAAACATGCTGCTGGTTATTCAAATTAGCCATACACTCTGGAATTAAGAAACACACACAGCTTCCTTGTCAAAAACATACTGATTACAGACAGCAAATGGAAGGGACCTGGGGTTTTAGTTCTCTTTCAATTCTGTTCATAACATTAGTAAGGAAATCTACATTTTCTAGACTACTGCAGCCTTCAGAAAAATCATTACCACTTTTTTATTCATTTATGGCAAAAATATAGGCTAAATTCAGGTCAGTAACATCCATGTGACTGTCACGTGCAATCTCCTTTAATAGCCATTTCAACCAGATGAAATACTTAGCACTCATACCCAAATATGGCAATGAAAAGTAATTGACAATAATACACATATATAACACAGTGATGGTAATCCTCATCGTTAACCTTGGCACTTTGCTTCAATTCAGACATTTTCTTTGCTATGTCTCTTCAGCATGGCAGGTTGTGAAAATTGTGTCAACCTCCCATATGAACACCTTCCATTTCTGTTTAGTAATAAGTTACCATTCAGACCCACTAAGGACATTTCCCCATTCCATCATGCCATCCACAAAAATCTAATTAGTACAAAGTGCCTTTCTATTCATTAATTACTTCATTACTATTTTTTGATTGAGATTACAGTCATCTAAGATAAAAGAACAAAGAAAATTACAGCACAGGAACAGGCCCTTCGGCCCTCCAAGCCTGCGCCGATCCAGATCCTCTATCTAAACATGTCGCCTATTTTCTGAGGGTCTGTATCTCTTTGCTTCCTGCCCATTCATGTATCTGTCTCGATACATCTTAAAAGACGCTATCGTGCCCGGGTCTACCACCTCCGCTGGCAACGCATTCCAGGTACCCACCACCCTCTGCGTAAAGAACTTTCCACGCATATCCCCCCTAAACTTTTCCCCTCTCACTTTGAACTCGTGACCCCTAGTAATTGAATCCCCCACTCTGGGAAAAAGCTTCTTGCTATCCAGCCTGTCTATACCTCTCATGCGTTTGTACACCTCAATCAGGTCCCCCCTCAACCTCCGTCTTTCTAATGAAAATAATCCTAATCTACTCAACCTCTCTTCATAGCTAGCGCCCTCCATACCAGGCAACATCCTGGTGAACCTCCTCTGCACCCTCTCCAAAGCATCTACATCCTTTTGGTAATTTGGCGACCAGAACTGTACGCAGTATTCCAAATGTGGCCGAACTAAAGTCCTATACAACTGTAACATGACCTGCCAACTCTTGTACTCAGTACCACGTCCGATGAAGGAAAGCATGCCGTATGCCTTCTTGACCACTCTATTGACCTGCGTTGCCACCTTCAGGGAACAATGGACCTGAACACCCAAATCTCTCTGTGCATCAATTTTCCCCAGGACTTTTCCATTTACTGTATAGTTCACTCTTGAATTGGACTTCCAAAATGCATCACCTCGCATTTGACCTGATTGAACTCCATCTGCCATTTCTCTGCCCAACTCTCCAGTCTATCTATATTCTGCTGTATTCTCTGACAGTCCCCTTCACTATCTGCTACTCCACCAATCTTAGTGTCATCTGCAAACTTGCTAATCAGACCACCTATACTTTCCTCCAAATCATTTATGTATATCACAAACAACAGTGGTCCCAGCACGGATCCCTGTGGAACACCACTGGTCACACGTCTCCATTTTGAGAAAATCCCTTCCACTACTACTCTCTGTCTCCTGTTGCCCAGCCAGTTCTTTATCCATCTAGCTAGTACACCCTGGACCCCATGCGACTTCACTTTCTCCATCAGCCTACCATGGGGAACCTTATCAAACGCCTTACTGAAGTCCATGTATATGACATCTACAGCCCTTCCCTCATCAATCAACTTTGTCACTTCCTCAAAGAATTCTATTAAGTTGGTAAGACATGACCTTCCCTGCACAAAACCATGTTGCCTATCACTGATAAGCTCATTTTCTTCCAAATGGGAATAGATCCTATCCCTCAGTATCTTCTCCAGCAGCTTCCCTACCACTGACGTCAGGCTCACCGGTCTATAATTACCTGGATTTTCCCTGCTACCCTTCTTAAACAAGGGGACAACATTAGCAATTCTCCAGTCCTCCGGGACCTCACCTGTGTTTAAGGATGCTGCAAAGATATCTGTTAAGGCCCCAGCTATTTCCTCTCTCGCTTCCCTCAGTAACCTGGGATAGATCCCATCCGGACCTGGGGACTTGTCCACCTTAATGCCTTTTAGAATACCCAACACTTCCTCCCTCATTATGCCGACTTGACCTAGAGTAATCAAACATCTGTCCCTAACCTCAACATCTGTCATGTCCCTCTCCTCGGTGAATACCGATGCAAAGTACTCGTTTAGAATCTCACCCATTTTCTCTGACTCCACGCATAACTTTCCTCCTTTGTCCTTGAGTGGGCCAATCCTTTCTCTAGTTACCCTCTTGTTCCTTATATATGAATGAAAGGCTTTGGGATTTTCCTTAACCCTATTTACTAAAGATATTTCATGACCCCTTTTAGCCCTCTTAATTCCTCGTTTCAGATTGGTCCTACATTCCCGATATTCTTTCAAAGCTTCGTCTTTCTTCAGCCTCCTAGACCTTATGTATGCTTCCTTTTTCCTCTTAGCTAGTCTCACAATTTCACCTGTCATCCGTGGTTCCCTAATCTTGCCATGTCTATCCCTCATTTTCACAGGAACATGTCTCTCCTGCACGCTAATCAACCTCTCTTTAAAAGCCTCCCACATATCACATGTGGATTTACCTTCAAACAGCTGCTCCCAATCTACATTCCCCAGCTCCTGCCGAATTTTAGTATAGTTGGCCTTCCCCCAATTTAGCACTCTTCCTTTAGGACCACTCTCGTCTTTGTCCATGAGTATTCTAAAACTTACGGAATTGTGATCACTATTCCCAAAGTAGTCCCCTACTGAAACTTCAACCACCTGGCCGGGCTCATTCCCCAACACCAGGTCCAGTATGGCCCCTTCCCGAGTTGGACTATTTACATACTGCTCTAGAAAACCCTCCTGGATGCTCCTTACAAATTCTGCTCCATCTCGACCTCTAACACTAAGTGAATCCCAGTCAATGTTGGGAAAATTAAAATCTCCTATCACCACCACCCTGTTGCTCCTACATCTTTCCATAATCTGTTTACATATTTGTACCTCTATCTCACGCTCGCTGTTGGGAGGCCTGTAGTACAGCCCCAACATTGTTACCGCACCCTTCCTATTTCTGAGTTCTGCCCATATTGCCTCACTGCTCGAGTCCTCCATAGTCCACTTTGGCTCCATCCGCCAGATTCTCCAGTCAAAATTTTTTTTTTCAAAATTGGCACAATTTTGGCCTTCCAGTATAACCACCTGACGGATAACACACGAAGCCAAGCAGTTCCCAACCTGCCTACTATTTCCCCCAACCTGCTATCGTGCTCTTCAACCAGACTTGGCTTCTTAAAAGTTACACTCCAAATTCCTATTTAAATGGGCTATCCCACTTACTGCACGGATGCGAAACTGGTCTAATTGGCCAGTGAATGGGAGAGGTCAAGGTAATTCATACTCAAGTGTGACTCTCCAGCCTAAGCCTATCTGCATACCTATTTACAACTTCAGGTGCAAATTTTGATGAACCAAGGGATAACGTCAACAGCTGGTGGAGGACAGAAGAGAACTGTGTGTGATTCAAGTGTGCAGGAGCGAGACAATCAAAAAGGGGGAGGGCATTTATAATATGGTGGGGGCAACAAAAATTCATAGTTTTTGGACAGCCTTAAAAAGCATATCCATCCATCAGCAGCCTTTACCAAGAGTAAAGAGGCAGGGAATAAATGGCAGACCAAGACGAGGAAAAAGCAGCCCCGAGTGCAGGCATGTGCCTGCAGGCAAGTGACGGTGTAGCCCAGAATCTGGTCCCTTCTTTGATGGCTGCTGAAATCAAGGTAAGGCTGCACCACTGCTTTCAAGGAAGACTGCCAAAGCAAGGTGTGTTGACTCTCCCTGCAGATACAGGGGTGAAGATGCTAATGGGAAGGCATGGAGAACCTCTCAGGCAGCATAAACTGTCTGGCTTCCTTCAACACTTCCTCTTCTACTTCTCTGTATATTAGCACAGAGGATCCCCAGTGACAAACTCCTCTGTGTCAATAAAGGGTGTTGGGGTCAAAAAACAATGAAATCTGCCACAAAGACTCATGAAAGTTCAAGTGCCAGCAAAAGTGAAACAAACAACAAAAAGAGCCTTTAAAACATTTAATTAAAAAATCTGCCAACTGTTTAAAGGCTTTTCTGCTTGCAGATCTGCTCAAGACCTCCTTCCCTTCAAATTTACACTGCCCACAGGCTGGAAAATTGTGCCAGCCCCTTTCACAAACAAATGAAGCTCTGATCTGCTTCAGGTAAAAACATCACACAGCTACCGCTTGATCTGGACAGTCAAGAGAACTAAAACCAGTGGGAATCCAAATAAACTGATTTCCATTGGTTTTCCCAGCCTCTATCTTGTTTGCACCCAAAATGTGGCACAGGAGGACAAAGACCATCATTATAATGTCTCTACTGCTGCTCTAGTCAAGAGCAGCTAAATTAGAAGAGACAGGAGCCTTGCTGATCTATATGGTCCAGTGCCACACCACCTGGCACATTTACCACCTGAGTCATCAGGCTAGCCACTGACGAGCTAATTCTTTCCTAGTTACATTATGCACTGTCTGACACACACAGATAAAGACTGAGATAGCAATCAGGCATGAATGGTCTAAGACTGGAGAAAACGTAACAAGAGGAGGGAAGACTTAAGCAAAAGATTAAAGCCATTTGCTGGAGAAATGCCAAGGTAAATGGGAACTTAATGTTGGAAAACAACACAATTCAGACAGACCACCAGGATAGATTAGTAAAGGCAACAACATGCTACATGCTGCATTAATATGATTGTCTGTTGAGGTTATTTTTAAGTAATGATGAACTGGCTCTGCACTATTCTTTGCAGTGAATAAAATAGTTAAGGAAATAAAAAAAATACATTTGGCAACATGTTTCTCCAAGATATGATTAAAATGTAGATGTGAGTTTAAATTATTTCTCCGCTGAGCTTATAACAGGCTTACTCTAGATTATGAAGCTCAATATTTTTTGTTTTAGTGAGACCCTGTTATGTTTGCGTCTGGAAGCAAATCTGTAAACCCAGCCTAGCTACCATTTTGTATTTACATGCAGTTAGAGCATTAATGACAGTGGGAGGAGGGAACTGGAAAGGCACGTTTTATCCGTTTGGCCACAAAGTTCCTGATTTCAGCTGCATTATCACAGAGAGATACTAGCCACAAAATTCAGATGCACGGCACCTATATTTATGATGCTATTGGTATCGCTGGGATCCAAAATGACATCCATGCCCCGCATGCACAGTTCTGGTGTAGGTTGCATTGGATGCCATTTTAGTAAGGTCATTAGTGCAGGTGCTGGGAGTCTGCCACATAAGTATGCAGAGTAGGTAGACTGTCGACATCAGTGTATGCTGATTTGAAATGCCAGCAGTGCATTTTCAACCTCAGCACAGCTGAACATGTGTGCAGCAGCAGTACTATTTAAAGGGATCATCAACTACTTTCAGGTTAGTCAGTGAGTAATTTCTGCTGGCTGTTGCCGAGATAGAAGTGTTTGGTGGTTTGTACTGTTATCTAAATTTGGTGAATTCTATAGGGAGTGGTGTGGCACATGGTGAACACTTTGGTTCTCCTCACACCACTTGCTCCCAGGCATGGGTGTTCTAGTTTCTTTCCTCCTTGGCCTGCAGCATGACAGGAAGAAGGAGCAGATGTGACACAGAGGAAGGCAAGCTGCTTGAAGAGGGAGAAGGTGGGAGAAGGATTCTCAGCAAGACGCCATGTCCTCAGGGAGCATTTCTGCGACTTCAACCTATGAAAGGAACAGTAAGCATGGCATCTCTGATCCACTAAGAAGGTGCTCACTGAGATCTGCTACCCCCTGCAGGCAGACCTGCAGCCTCAGAGGACAACACTGGCAGTGACTGTTGTGGGACTGCCTTAAGAGAGGACCACCTTAAAAGGCTGTAAGTGATGATCACCAGAGGAATGATGCTATGTCACATATGACCAGGAAGTTATGAATGTAGCCCAACTGAGTAAGATGTGGATCCTGTAGTAGCTGTGCATATATCTGTTCTAGTTTAAGTTATAATAAAAACCCACATATTCTTTGGATAATACTTGCAGTACTCTGACATTTACATAGCAAAGGAACAAGTTACATAATGTCAGCAGTGAGATTTTTTTTCTGAAGATCACTAAATATTACATTGTGGCAATGTTTGATTTTTTTCTGAAGAACACACCAAGAGAGAACAAAGAACAGCTAATTGCCTACTTGGAGTGACTGAAGATTCAGGTGGACTGCAACTGGCAGGAGACCCCACAACAGTGCAGCAAGCTAGGACTTCAGACAGGATCCCAGGAGGTGTTGAAACTCTGAGTATAGTAGGCAATTTGCCAGGGGATCGGAGCTTTCAAGTAATCTGGCAGTGGATCGAAAAATTTGAAAAGAAGTAGTACAGCCATTACTGCTTTGGTTTAAAAATAAATTTCACTTCATGGGTGGGGCCGAAGCCAAAAAAGAGTGGGAAGAGCTCAACAGCGCCACTGGAGGACCAGCACAACGTAAAAGGCTGGTTGTGGCTGTGGCCAGTACTGCAAGCTGCAGCCCTTTTTCCCAGAGGGAAAAAAATTACTCAGTTTTTAAAAAATCATCGAACAAGCTGTGTGTACAAATAAACCAGCTGTCATCATTCATAAAAGGAGCAAGCCTGCAAAAATCAAACTAATCTAAAAAAAGGAAAACAGAAAGCTACAACTGTACAACAGAAGACACGTAAAGCACAGAGCCTGTGAAAGTATTTGTGAAAAAGAAAACCTATGAAAAATCCTATATTTATATTTTTAAAAAGCAGGATCATCCAGAAAATGTCTTTCAGGTATCCAATTATGGATTGGAAGGTGTCAGACATAGCGCCTGAATTTAACCTGCTACGACAGCAGATGGAACTGTTTTTCCTGGATAAAGAAGTGAGAGAACCAGAGAAACAAACTGTGAAAATCAAGATTGCACTGGGCAATGAGGGCCTGCAATGGATCAGTACATCTGGATTGTCAGCTGAGGATCAAAAGGACCTGAGCAAGCTGTGGACACTCCTGGAGGAGCAACTCAAGGTGTAGGTCAATTTCTGAGTACATAGGCTTGAACTTATGACCTACTGGCAAAGGCAAGATGAGACCATTAACCAGTTTGTTGCAAGGTGCTGAGACAAAGATCAGGAATGCAACTTCACAGATATCGAATTGTCCGAATGGGTTATAGAGCTAGGAATCACATCTACCCCACTAGAGGCCTTTCAAAAAGACCTGCCAGAAAAGAAGAAGAATGGGTACACCATAGATGCACTACTCAATGATGGAAGGACGTTTGAAGCCATCATGGCTGGGCACCAACTATTACAAGCGTTGGGGGTGGCTATGGAGTATGGTAACCAAGGCTCAGGTCTGCTAAGCCTTGTGGCAAATGTGGCCTGACTCACCCAATTTGCAGCTGTCCAGCTTACTAGGACCAGTGCAAGGCTTGTGGCATGCAAAAACATTGGGTAAGGCAATGCAGAAAACCGAGCTCAGTCCTGCATGCAGGAATGTTGGCAGATCACATACAGTGAGAATGTCAGCAAGACAGAATGGCAAACACAATAAATGGTATGCCAACACACAAAAGCCCAAGCAGGTACATCAGGTCAGCAGAGAGAGACAGATTGCCAGGAGGACAGGAGGAGACTGGAGAGTGGTGAGCCTGTGGAATTCGCTACCACAGAAAGCAGTTGAGGCCAAAACATTGTATGTTTTCAAGGAGGAGTTAGATATAGCTCTTGGGGTGAAAGTGGGGGGAAAGTGGGAACAGGTTACTGAGTTGGATGATCAGCCTGCTCCTATTTTCTATGTTTCTATGACACGGATGAAGACAGCACTCGTATGAACAGCATGCAAGCATTATACATAGTTCACTTGGATCAACAGGTCAGTGTTATCACGCAATCTGAGGCATTTGCCACGATCGGGATAATATGCCACAGAAGAGTGGCAAGCATAAGCTCAGAGTGAAAATCAACACAGGAGCAAGTGCAAATATTCTGCCCATCTGTATACTGAAGGACATGTATTTAAAGGAACGGGATCTATGGTACAACCCACTCTGGCTAGGTTGACTGCCTACAATGGTTCTCCAATCAAGTGCATCAGAACAAAAATCCTTGCAGTCCTGCTATGGGATCTCCGAATGGCTACAACAAATGTTTTATATTGTAGGCACAACTGGACAAGCTGTTGCAGGACTTTCAGTAGGCCAAAATTTATAATTGTTACAATACATGAAGTCATTAACACAACGAGGATGGTAGAAAATATCCAGGTCGAGTTTATCGGGTCGGTCCACGTAAAAGGTGATACAAAGGCTGGGAGTTTTGACACAAAGTGGCGATATGACTGGGAGTCTCTCCTCAGGCTTCAGTTCATTGCAGCAAATACTCAGAGGCTAGAGGGATTGCCGGTGATTGGTGATTTTTGCCAGTCATCATTTTTCTAAGCTTTCTAAACAAGGGAAGATTAAGGCATCGTATGACAGGAAAGCAGGACCAGAACTGGCTCGATTGCGACTAGGACAGAAGGTCAGAGTCCTCAATCATGCCTCAGGAACTTGATATCCTGCAGAGGTTGCTAGGATATGCGACCAGCCCAGATTGTATGAGGTCCAGACACCCTATGGTGCGATTCTCAGATGGAACTAAAGTCAACTCAGAGAGCTGTATGACAACATTACATGTGACAACCCTACTGCATCGCGGACATGTTCAAAGACAAAGTCTGAAGATGAACATACAGAGGAACAACATGATAACCAGAGTTCTGAGTCACCAGAGTCTCAGCTCTGGGAAGTGATTCACAATAACAAGATCGGGGTGAATAATACTCTCCTCGACATTTTAGAGTGTGTTAAACTTGCTCACTTGTAAATAATGTTTTGATTTAATCATGCATAGTTAGTCCAAACTGCAACATCATTGTATGTTGTACATATATTTTTATCTTTGGAAAAAAGGGGGATGTTGTGGGAACCCCTTAAGAGAGGACCACCTTAAGAGGCTGTAAGTGAAGATCACCGAAGAAATTATGTTGCATCATTTACGACCAGGGAGTTATGGGTGCAGCCCGACAGAGTGAGATGTGGCTCCTTTAGTAGCTGTATATATAAATCTGTTCTAGTTTAAGTTATAATAAAAACCCATGTATTCTTTGGATATTACTTTGAGTCCTGTGAATCTTACAATAGTTCACATACCAAAGGAACAATTGATATTAAAGTGGCTGTAAAGATGACCATGGCCATGAACCTCTTCACATCGGGCTCTTATCAGGAAAGAGCACCTCCAACATCTCACAATTTTCCATTCACAGCTGTACTGCATGCAAAATGAGGGGAATACATTGACTTCTCTCTCTCTCCAGGAAAAAGCAGGTGGAGCATGCACATGAATTTGCCAGGATGGTGAGGTTCCCATGGTGCCATTGGCTCCATAACATGTTGCTTTGCAGGTGCCCATCTAAATTCAGAGATGTACTGCAACCACAAAGGGTTCCACTCCTTCAATGTGCAACTGGTGTGCGACCATACTCAGAGCATCATGCTTATCAATGCTCATTATCCTGGCAGCAGTCATAATATCATTTATTCTATGCCTGTCTGCCAGACCATCAGCATCTGAACTATCACGAGAGACCAGAGGGTAACTACGGGGGCACAGGGCTATCTGCTGATTCCCAACTTACAACTCTGGTGAGCAACCCACGCACAAATTGGCAGTATGCATATAACGGGAGCCATGCTACCACACGAAATGTCATTGAACAGACAATTGGGGTGCTTAAGCAATGCTTCCGCTGCCTGGACTGCTCTGGAGGAGCCCTACAGTACATTCCACAGCACATGTCACAAATTGTCCAAACCTGCTGCATCCTGCACAAACTCCCCATCATGAGGGCACAACCATTGTACCAGATATATGGCGAGCAGCTGGAGGAGTAGGAGGGGGTGGGATGAGGAGGAGGAGGGGGGTGGGAAGAGGAGGAGGAGGAAAAAGAGGAAGAGGAAAAAGAGGAAGAGGAAGAAGAAGAACCAACACACCCCCTTTCTGTCCAGGCTGTTCATGATTGGCTCATCCAAATGTAGTACCAGTGTACGTATTCCCAACTCCTCATTCAACATCAGTCCCATAGCTTACCTGTTACAGACCATCACAGCATCCTCTTGGTTGCAATGCTGAAATGAAAGCCACCATAAAACTATCATTCCAAACCAACTTTAACAAATAAACCATCCACTATTCCATAAAAGAAGTCAACGAAATTGCCCAGGTGGATTCCCTTAGTGCCCGTCTTCCACGTGCCTCAGCCTGTCCTGGTGCTCCTGCACAGCGTTACTCCAGTGCCTACAGCCTGGCTGGCAAAGGCTGATGACTTTGTGGGGGAGACTGCAGATGATCTTGCAGGATGATCTTGGACAGCTCTGGCCCTAGAAGGCCCAGCTATGAACTGTACCGCCTTGGCATGGGTGGCAGGAGTCTGGGTTGGCTGGCTGATTGCCAATGCCTTTGCTGTTGCCCGAGTGACAGTGGTGGAGGATGAATGCTGTTATTCTAAGAGAGGACAGTAAGTTTGTGATCCACAGAGCCACTGCCACTACCCTAGGTCAGTGCCTCAGTAATCCTAATAATCTGCTGGACTTCTGAGAGACCCTGCAAGCCCTTTAGAACACTGGTATTTGCAGTCACAATGACAGCAATCTGAGCGTGCATGGCAGCAAGCTGTGCTTGCATAGCTTCAGTTTATGCTTCTATTACAGTATTCAGACATTGTGTGACTTCTGCTTGTGCTGCAATAGAAGCTGAGACATCAGCAATCAGATGCTGCATCACAGTAGGGTCTGGAAGTGTTCTCGTGGAGTTGCCCACCATTTCCATGCTGAGAAGGATGGACTCCAAGCTCTGCTCAAAGCCCTGTAAAAGGTTGGTGCCAGACTCCTCCATGTCCCTTGGCAATGACCACAGGCTTTCTGGCAAATCTGCGCCACGCATTTGTGTGCGCATAACCCTCTGTCTTTTTCTGTACACTGCCCCATCGAAGTCCTCATCTGAGTCCTCTGCAGAAGAATTTGTGTGCGACCTCACCCTCCAGCAAGTTGGCACTTGCGCTACTTTTTCTCCTCCCCTGTTCACTCATGCCTAGTGAATTGCCACATGCAGATCCCACTTCTAAGTTACCCTCTAAAGTACACACAGTGTCAGTATCTGAGCTAGTGGCTGCAAGTTTCAGAATGAATGATAGTGTTTCTTCATTATGAGTCTCTTCTTCCTTTACCACTTCTTGCTCCTGCACCGCTGCCTGTCCAGGTTGCAGTTGTTGGGTATCTGAAAAGAGAAAGGCCAGGGATAGGAGAGGTGGGAAGCAATAGGTGAAACCTTAAACTATCTGCAGCTTGTAAATCAGAAGAGATGGTGGATGAGAGGGAAATGGATGTGAGGAGGAGGGTTAGATATGAACATACTGCCATCTACAATGGTTTCTGTCCTGCCATGGCTTCAGTGGTGGCCACTCCAATTATGGCAAGCCCTGTCTCCTCCATGGGGGTTTGCCTGACCCCGCCGGTTAGCTCCTGTTGTCTACGGTGGTGCACCATCTTGACCTGCAAGAGAGAGGGAAGTGCATTAGTGACTGTGGTACAATGTGTTTGGGTGATGTGGCTATCATAGTTGAATGCAGACAATCTGTGCAAGCTGAGAGATGTGGATGTGAGGCTTGCAGCAGTGCAAGTGTGCGAAGGTGGGGTGAAGTGAAGTTATGAATGTCAGGCTTTTGTCATGATTTGTTTTTTTTTAAAATTTGTTCATTGGATGTGAGCATTGCTGGCAAGGCCTGCATTTGTTGCCCATTCCTAATTACCCTTGAGAAGGTGGTAGTGAGCCACTTTCTTGTACCATTGCAGTGCTTGTGGTGTACCTACATCCACAGAGCTGTTAGGAAGGAGGTTCCAGACTTTTGACCCAGCGACAGTGAAGGAACGGCAATAATGTTCCAAATCAGAATGCTGAGTGGTTTGGAGGTGTTCCCACATCTCTGCCGCCCCTATCATTCTAGGTGGTAGATGTCACAGGTTTGAAAGGTGCTGTCAAAGGATACTTGAGGAGTTACTGCAGTGCACTTTGTATATGGTACTAATTCCTGCCATACAGGCAGCAGTGTATGTTGAAGGTTGTAGATGGTGTGCTGATCAAGCAGGCTGCTTTGTTCTGGATGGTGTTGAGCTTCTTGAGTGTTGGTGGAGCTGCACTCATACAGGCACGTGGAGGGTATTCCATCACACTCCTGATTTGTGCCTTGAAGATGGTGGACAGGCTTTGGGGAGTCAGGAGATGAGTTACCCACTGCAGAATTCCTAGCCTCTGACCTGCTCTTGTACCCACAGTACTTACATGCTGGTCCAGGTAAGTTTCTGGTCAATGGTAACTCCCCACCCAGGATGTTGTTGGTGGGGGAATTCAGCAATTGTAATGCTATTGCATGTCAAGGGGAGGTAGTTAGGTTCTCTCTTGTTGGAGATGGTCATTGCCTGGCACTTGTGTTGTGCAAATGTTACTTGCCACTTAGCAACCCATTTCCAGGTCTTGCTGCATGCAGGCACAGACTACTTCAGCATCTGAGGAGTCTCAAATGGTACCCAACACTGTGCAATCATCAGTGAACATCCCCATTTCTGACCATTTGATGGAGGAAAGGTCATTGATGAAGCAGCTGAAGATAATTGGGCCGAGGACACTACCCTGAGGAATGCCTGCAGTGATGTCCTGGGGCTGAGTTGATTGATTTCCTTTGTGCTAGGTATGATTACAACCTGTGGAGAGTTTTCCCCTTGACTTCCATTAACTTCAATTTTGCTCAGGCTCCTCGATGCCACATTCAGTCAAATGCTGCCTTGATGTCAAGGGCAGTCACTCTCACCTCACCTCTGGAACTCAGTTCTTTTGTCCATGTTTGGACCAAGGCTGTAATGTGGTCAGGAGCTGAGTGGCCCCGACAGAACCCAAACTGAGTGTCACTGAGCAGGTTATTGCTGAGTAAATGCCGTTTGAGAGCACTGTCAATGGCACCTTCCATCACTTTGCTGATGGGGCCATAACTGGCTGGATTGGATTTGTCCTGCTTTTTGTGGAAGAACATACATGGGCAATTTTCCACATTGTCAGGGGGATGCCAGTGTTGCAGCTGTACTGGAGCAGCTTGGCTAAGGTGTGGCTCATTGTGGAGCACAATTCTTTAGTACTACAGCGAAGATGTTGTTAGTCGAGATGCTGTCAGGGCCCATAGCCTTTGGTATTTTCAGTGCCTTCAACTGTTCCTTGGTATCACGTGGAGTGAATTGAATTGGCTGAAAACTGGCATCTGTGATGGTGGAAAACTCAGGAGGTGGCAGAGATGGATCATCCACTTGGCACTTCTGGCTAAAGATGGTTGACATAGATTGTCGGTAGATGACTGAAAAGGTGTGATGGTGAATTGAACAGTGACTGAGGATAATGGTTCAGATGTAAGCATTTGGCATTTGAAGATTAATTCACTAACCTTGACCACACACAAGGTCATTGAACTTCTTGCAGCACTGCATCCAGGTCCTTGGGGCTACATTGCTTGCATTGACTGTTGCAGATAGCTGCTGCCATTCCCTTCTGAGAGTCTGTCTGAAAGGCCTCCTGGCCCCCTGTGGATAAAAGATATCTCTTCTCCTGTCCACCTCCTGCACCAAGGACTCCAATGTTGTGGCTGAGAACCTTGGAGCATGCTTGCTCACCCGTTGTGCCATTAGTCGCTCTTCTTCCAGGTCAGACTCTGTTCCCCAGCCACTTCAAACACCTGCTCCTGCCTGAATGCACCTCCTGTTAAGAGCTACAGGCTGGTTTTTGGTAGCGTAGGTGTTATATATGTATATATTGTTATACCATCTGTAAAGTGTTAGGAACTAGTTGTTATGTGTAAGTGTTCCAGTAGGGGACCACATTCACGGCAGCACTGGGGAGTCATGTTATATGTAACACAAGATCAGGTTCTATAGCCAGGTGCTGAAATAAACAAGACTGACTCCAGCCTTTTCCAAGTTTAAAGTGTGATTCTTTCCAACATCTGGGAACCAGAAACAACATAAAGACGAAACAGTCGGCTAACTTTAAGTGGTGCTAGCCTTACACAAACTTGAGCCCCCTGCTGAGGCATCCAACCACTCAACAGCCCGTTTAGCTCTGGGCTGCACCCAGCTATCAAGTAAATGCCCACAACTGAAGGAACGGGTGCAGTTAATCATGTATCACAAACCCTGTGCCTTTTTTCCAAGATTACCCAATTTTGCCCTTACTGTTTGTAGATTGGGTCCTTCCTCATAGGACAAGTAAATATTCTGAAGGAGTCTCATTTGCAGGCTGTGTGCATGTTTTGCCATCAGTTCAGAGGAACTACATTGGCATAGGTTCATAAATATCAGAAGAATTGGAAAAATAGGAAGGTCTGATTCTCAGACAACATTTTCAAAAAACAAAGTTTAATACTTTTATACGCAGGACCATGAGGTGTGGAAAAATGAGCAGAGGACCTGCCCTTGGACAGATCACCATCATATTAGGGAACATCAAGGACTCTGGCGTATAAAGGAGTTCCTTGGAGACTGGGTTTGCAAACTGTTAGCAAATTATACCTTCACTGTTGTAACATGGATTCATCTCCAGCCAAGACTGATGATATTAGATTTTCCTAAGTATCCAGTATGAAATTACTTTGGGCAGTCTAATGTGATAAACCCTGGCAATTGCATTCAGAAGGCCACACAGATAGCTACTGTAAGCCAGTGTCATTGGTATGATTTTTCTTCAAAGAGGAAGGACATTCAAAAGGTTTAGTTTCAAACAGGAATTTTAAAATGAGGTTCAAATAGAAACATTACTTCCATTAATCTAGCAACTCAAATAACGTAAATGACAAGAAAAAAGTATTTTTTTGACAAAAGTTTTAAAGCATGATGTTCAAGCACTGGTTATGTGTCACTCATCTATCAATAACTTCACTACTATTCACGGAAATATACCAGTTAATATTTAGAAGCACAAGACCAACTAATCAGTTTTCACTGGTTGAATTGTGAAACTCACTAGCTCTGAGAGAATGTCCATTGTTCTATCAAGTGACCTAAGCCATATTCTTTTGAAAGAAGGAGCGGTCTGATAAAAGAAAATCATAGACACATCAGGGTGTTTGAACACTCACCTTGCCTACACCACTGGTATAAAAAAAATGTACCATGATATATTGGAGGGGTGCTTATCTAAGGTTGCGCTGAAAGTAAAGGAAGCTTTACATCGCTGTGTACTATAGTGCACCTGAGTTTTGACTGCTTATCACTGCAGTACTACCTGCATACAGCTGGGCTGGACATACAGCCAACCAAATCGGAACTCAGTGATGCCATTGATTCCCTAGCCAGCGGAAAAGCCCCTGGGAAGGACAGCATTACCCCTGAAATAATCAAGAGTGCCAAGCCTGCTATACTCTCAGCACTACATGAACTGCTATGCCTGTGCTGGGACGAGGGAGCAGTACCCCAGGACATGCGCGATGCCAACATCATCACCCTCTATAAAAACAAAGGTGACCGCGGTGACTACAACAACTACCGTGGAATCTCCCTGCTCAGCATAGTGGGGAAAGTCTTTGCTCGAGTCGCTCTGAACAGGCTCCAGAAGCTGGCCGAGCGCGTCTACCCTGAGGCACAGTGTGCCTTTCGTGCAGAGAGATCGACTATTGACATGCTGTTCTCCCTTCGTCAGATACAGGAGAAATGCCGTGAACAACAGATGCCCCTCTACATTGCTTTCATTGATCTCACCAAAGCCTTTGACCTCGTCAGCAGACGTGGTCTCTTCAGACTACTAGAAAAGATCGGATGTCCACCAAAGCTACTAAGTATCATCACCTCATTCCATGACAATATGAAAGGCACAATTCAACATGGTGGCTCCTCATCAGAGCCCTTTCCTATCCTGAGTGGTGTGAAACAGGGCTGTGTTCTCGCACCCACACTTTTTGGGATTTTCTTCTCCCTGCTGCTTTCACATGCGTTCAAATCCTCTGAAGAAGGAATTTTCCTCCACACAAGATCAGGGGGCAGGTTGTTCAACCTTGCCCGTCTAAGAGCGAAGTCCAAAGTACGGAAAGTCCTCATCAGAGAACTCCTCTTTGCTGACGATGCTGCTTTAACATCTCACACTGAAGAATGCCTGCAGAGTCTCATCGACAGGTTTGCGTCTGCCTGCAATGAATTTGGCCTAACCATCAGCCTCAAGAAAACGAACATCATGGGGCAGGATGTCAGAAATGCTCCATCCATCAATATTGGCGACCACGCTCTGGAAGTGGTTCAAGAGTTCACCTACCTAGGCTCAACTATCACCAGTAACCTGTCTCTAGATGCAGAAATCAACAAGCGCATGGGTAAGGCTTCCACTGCTATGTTCAGACTGGCCAAGAGAGTGTGGGAAAATGGCGCACTGACACGGAACACAAAAGTCCGAGTGTATCAGGCCTGTGTCCTCAGTACCTTGCTCTACGGCAGCGAGGCCTGGACAACGTATGCCAGCCAAAAGCGACGTCTCAATTCATTCCATCTTCGCTGCCTTCGGAGAATACTTGGCATCAGGTGGCAGGACTATATCTCCAACACAGAAGTCCTTGAAGCGGCCAACATCCCCAGCTTATACACACTACTGAGTCAGCGGCGCTTGAGATGGCTTGGCCATGTGAGCCGCATGGAAGATGGCAGGATCCCCAAAGACACATTGTACAGCGAGCTCGCCACTGGTATCAGACCCACCGGCCGTCCATGTCTCCGTTATAAAGACGTCTGCAAACGCGACATGAAATCGTGTGACATTGATCACAAGTCGTGGGAGTCAGTTGCCAGCATTCGCCAGAGCTGGCGGGCAGCCATAAAGACAGGGCTAAATTGTGGCGAGTCGAAGAGACTTAGTAGTTGGCAGGAAAAAAGACAGAGGCGCAAGGGGAGAGCCAACTGTGCAACAGCCCCAACAAACAAATTTCTCTGCAGCACCTGTGGAAGAGCCTGTCACTCCAGAATTGGCCTTTATAGCCACTCCAGGCGCTGCTTCACAAACCACTGACCACCTCCAGGCGCGTATCCATTGTCTCTCGAGATAAGGAGGCCCAAAAGAAAGAAAGACTACCTGCAAATAATGGCTGTTTCACACTGCCATTGATGGAGAATTGAAAACACCCTTATTTTCAATTTAAATTCCTCATAACTGGAATCTGCTTGGTTGTTCCCCACATAGACCACAGAGTGAGACAAATTACATTTCTACACAATTTACACTTTAGTATGGCTTTGAGCCGAAAGGAATAATAAAGTAACACAACTGATGACTGACAGCTATTACGAACACTTAAAATTGTAGCTAATGTTTTAACTCAAGCCCTCAGCTTTGGAATGATCTACATGTTAAGGCAAGTTTCTTGTAGAAGTTGATACTTGCTCATTGAACAGATTCATTGGACCAACCGTGAATTCGGAATAAAATACTTCAGCCTAAGTAATTAATCTGTGAAAGAGAGACAGTAAAGGTACTCTTAAACAACTCAATAGCCTTTTGGTAAAGAGGCTTAAAAAGCCATTAGCTCCCTTTGAAATCTCCTCAACTGCTTTTATTTTTTTGTGAAACTGGTGGTTTAACATATGGAAAGCAAAAAGGAACTTAATTTTACAATCAGACTGACTAGAACAGTCGTAACTACTTCACACCTGATTAAATGGCAACAACTTATACTTATATAGCACCTTTATCAACAACTTGTATTTATATAGCGCTTTTAACATAATAAAATATCCCAAGATGCTTCACAAGAGTGTTTTAAAGCAAAATTTGTCACTGAGCCACATAAGGAGGAATTGCGGAAGATAACCAAAAGCTTGGCCAAAAAGGTAGGTATTAAAGGAGCAACTCAAAAGGAGGAGAGGTAGGGAGGCGGAAAGGTTAAAGGAGGGAATTCCAGAGCTTAGGGGCCTTAGCCCTGAAGCATTGTCACCAATGGTGAGGCAATTAATTGGGGATGTTCAAGAAGCCAGAATTAGAGGAGTACAGATATCTCGGAGGGCTGAGAGGCTGCAAGAGACTACAGAGATAGGGAGGCACGAGGCCATGGAGGGATTTAAAAATGAGGATCAGAATTTTAAAATCAAGGCGTTGTTTAACTGACAGCCAAAGTTGGTTAGTGAGCACAGGGGTATGGGTGAACGGGACTTGGTGAGAGTAAGGAGTCGGCAGCAGAGTTTTGGATGCCGTTTACAGAAAGTAGAATGTGGGAAGCAAGCCAGGAGTGCATTAGAGTCAAATGTAGAGGTAACAAAGGCATGGATGAGGGTTTAAGCAACGGATGAGCAGAGGCAGAGTGAGTCGGGCGATGCTGACATAGTAAGGCATCCCAAAGCCCACGAGCGTAATAAGACAGAAATTGGCAGCAAGCCAAAGAAGGTGATATTAGGATAGGTGATCAAAAGCTTTCTATAAGAGGTAGGTTTTAAGGCATGTCTTAAAAGAAGATGGAGAGTTTAGGCATGAAATTGGAGAGTTTATGGCTTAGACAACTGAAGGCACTGCCACTAACAGTGAGGTGAAGGAAACTGGAGATGCTCAAGAGGCCAGAGTTGGAGGAATTATGTGTTCTCGGAGAGTTGTAGGGCATACAGAAATAGGGAGGTGTGAGGTTATGGAGGGGTTTAAGTCCAAGGATGAGAAATTTAAAATTGAGATTTTGGTGGACTGGGAGCCAATGTAGGTCAGTGAGAACAGGAGTTATGGGTAAAGATTACTTGGTGTGAGTTAGGACATGGACAGCTGAGTTTTGGATGAACTTGAGTTTATGGAAGGTGAGAGGCTGGCTGGGAGAGCACTAAAAATGTCAAGTCTGGAGGTAACAAAAATATGGATGAGGATTTCAGCAGGAGATGGGCTGAGGAAGAGGCAGAGACAGCAGCTATTATGCCAGTCGAAGTGTGAGGTCTTCATGATGGAGAAGGTATTGGGTTGGAAGTTCAGTTTGGGGTCAAATAGGACACTGACTTCAAAAGTTTTGAACTAACACTGTGTTGCAACTTGTTTAAGCTCATTCTAGCAGCATCATAAAGTGGTAGATCAAGGGTAAGTGACTGTGATCCTTCAATACCTAAGTTACTGATCTCAATGTCACTGCATGGAAACCAGATATTTCCTCATTGGGGTCAAAGAGCAAAAATCAGGAATAGGGAAAGGGAGACTGAAATCTCTTAGCCCTTCTGATGAACACCTGCATAATAGGGGAGGAGAAGGGGAGGGAAAAGGGAAGAGGAGATGGACAAGAGAGAAGGAAGCTGAGGAGAAGACAGAGGGGAGAGGGAGGGTATGGTACAAAGGGAGAAGATGAAAATGTATCTTCATGATGGAAGGTAGAAAAAGTCCCAGGGGAGGGCAGATGGTAAATGAATCCAAGTGGTTTTAGAGGTCCAAAATGGGGTCCGCAGTGTGCACTCACCTGGTGCAAGTTATACTGGACACCATTTAGTGAGGGTGTTAATGTTTGTGCAATGAGTGTTCACTGGAAAGAAAAAGACAAACGTGCATGTATATAGTGCCTTTCACGACCTCAGGGCATCCCAAAGCGCTTTGCAGCCAATTAAGTACTTTTAAAGTGTAGTCACTGTTCTAATGTTGGAAATATGGCAGCCAATTTGCGCACAGCAAGCTCTCACAAAAAGCAATGTGATAATGGCCAAATAATCTGTTTTTGTGATGTCGATTGAGGGATAAATATTGGCCTGAACATCAGGGATAATTCGCTAGATCTTCTTCAAAATAGCGCCATGGGATTTTCTTTGTCTGCCTAAGAGGATGACTGGGTTTCAGTTTAACGTCTCATTTGAAAGATGCCACCTCTGATCAGTGCAGCACTCCTGCAGTATTGCACTGGAGTGTCAGCCTAGATTTTTGTGCTCAAGTCTCCGGAGTGGGACTTGAACCCATAACTTTCTGACTGCTACCATCTGAGCCACGGCTGACAGTATGCAGAGTTGGCAGATCATGATGTCAGCTGATTTGTCGCCAGCACTGCCATTTGTAGCTCAATACTCCAGTTAATGCCAACTCTTAATCATGCACAGCTGAACACATGTTCGGCAGCAGGAAGGGGCCCTACCAGCGCGATTCAAAAGAGATCATCAACTATTTACAGGGTAGTTGCTGATTGATTTCTACCGGCTGTTGCTACAACTTACAAGTGTTTGTTGCTTTTTAGAGTTCTTTAAAGTTGCTAAAGTCTACAGGGAGTGGTGTGGCAGGTTCTGAAGGAGTTGCTCCTGACTTCAAGGCTTCTGTACAAACCAGTTGCTCCCAGATATGGGTGCAGTAGTAGGCATTCTCCTTGGAATACAGCATGACTGGGAGGATGAGCAGAGGGCACGCAGAGCAGACCAAACCTCTAGAAGAGGGAGTAGGAGGAGTGGGAGAAGGGCTCTCAGCAGGAGATATATTCATCCAGGGTGTTCAGGGAGCAATTCCCGACCTGAAGCTCAGCTAGGAACAGTGTGCGAGACGTCTATACCTCAATAAGTGTGACTCATGGAAATATGCCACAACTGCAGCCTCAGAACAGGGCAAGGATTGCACTGCCAGTGATTGTGGTGGTGACCATGGTCATAAACCTTTGTGCATCTATCTCCTTCGAGGCTGGAGCTGAAGCTATTTGCAACGTCTCCCAATTTTATGTCCACTGTTGCGCAAAGGATGTCACTGAGGCTCTATATTCAAAACAGAGCTGACTACATTAAATTCTCTCTTGCCAGAGGCAGCAGGCAGAGCAAGCACACAGCTTTTCAGGGATTGCAGGCTTCCCCATGGTTCAGGGTGCTAATGACTGCATGCACATCATCTTGCCAGTGCTGCCTGTCAACTCGGAGGTTTTCCGCACCTGAAAGGCATTCCATTCCCTTAACGTCCAGCTTGTGTGCAACTATACCCAATGAATCATGCAGGTAAATATCTGGTATCATGGCGGCAGTCATGATGCCTTTATTCCACTGCAGTCCATTGTGCCATCTGCATTTGAGCCACTCTGATGACCTGAAACATTAACTCTGTTTCTCTCTCCACAGATGCTACCTGATCTAAGTATTTCCAGCATTTTCTGGTTGTAGAAAACCCCATTTGGTTCAATAATGTCCTTTAGGGAATGAAATCTGCCATCCTTACCCAATCTTGCCTATATGTGACTCCAGACCCACAGCAATGTGGTTGACTCTTAACTGCCCTCTGAAATGGCCTAGCAAGCCACTCAGTTCAGAACAATTTAGGGATGGGCAATAAATACTGGCCTTGCCAGCGATGCCCACATCCCACAAATAAGAAAAAATTTTCAAAGGACTCCCAAATCAACCTATCAATCTATCTTCTTTGATTCTATAACCCTTTGTTCCAGTATTTCTCAAATTCTCAGAATTCAATTCTCATTTATAAAGAATTTTCATTATTGTGTTTCTTCTGTCTCATTGGAGTAGAGTTTAACTATTGGACAGCTGGCTGATAGGCTGTGCATTCGAAACCAGGGTCCTGATGCAGCTCACAGCTCTGGGCTAGTATCACAATATTGGGCAACTCAGCCACACAATGGAAGGCACTGGAAAATATGGTAATAGAATAGGGTGGTAAGTTGCTATTGTCACTTTTTTGCTGAGCAGAAACAGTTACAGTCTAACCCACTATTGGTGAATGGACTTTCCTTCCATTCATTTCAAGTGCTACTCAAGTGTGACATTGCAAATGAGCATCACTTAAAAGGGTTATGGTTTTGTTTCATATTCACATGCTGTAACGAAAACAAGGAAAGAATTCGATTGAAAATGCCCTCTGTAGAACAGGAATCTCTAATGTGATGATTTTACTGCAATAATAATGTCTAAATATCTCATTACCTCTCAGATGGTTCTATCTGAAATAGAATGTAAATATTTAATTTCTAATTGGAACAGAGAATTTGGAAGTATTAATGGTCGGTTCAAGTGGTTGCTGTATGATTACTTTATTTCTATGAATGGTAGATGCCACCTCAATTAAAATTCATTTGAACAGAGCAAAATAATGAAAAATAACCCACTTATACTTTTGTTACTATTGTCAGGGTGGCCTGCTGCATGCTGCACAATTTTGCCATTAGTAAATGTCTGTGTTTTACTAGAGGAAGACAAGAAAGACAAATCCAGGCAGCAGGATCAGTAAGCTGATAATGTCCAGCTCAAGGAAAACCACAATCAAGAGGAGGAACATTTTCCAGCTGCCAGATACAGAAACAACTCATTCAGGTCAACTTCTGATAAAATATATCCCTGTCCACTGCATCCTCAGTCCTGCCATCAGAGTCCTAACATGACAACTGCCTCCTCTCAATAAAGTAGCCATGTGAATAACAATCAGCAGAAAACTAGGGGCGTCCCTCAGGAATCTGTACTGGGGCCTCAGCTTTGCACTATATATATATAAATGACTTCGTTGAAGAAATAGAGAGCGACATACTGAAGTTGTCTGATGACACTAAGTTAGGTGTCACAGTAAATAGTGTAAATGGGATCAGAAAGTTGCAAAGGGACATTGTTGGATTTCAACATGGGTAAATGAAAGGTCATCCACATTGGACCCAAGAAATATAGATCAGAGTACTTTCTAAATGGTGCAAACCTAGAAACTGTGGAGGAGCAGAGAAATGGGTGGCACAATGGTGCAGTGGTTAGCACCGCAGCCTCACAGCTCCAGTGACCCGGGTTCGGTTCTGGGTACTGCCTGGGCGGAGTTTGCAAGTTCTCCCTGTGACTGCATGGGTTTCCACTGGGTTCTCCGGTTTCCTCCCACAGCCAAAGACTTGCAGGTTGATAGGTAAATTGGCCATTGTAAATTGTCCCTAGTGTAGGTAGGTGGTAGGAGAATGGTGGGGATGTGGTAGGGAATATGGGATTAATGTAGGATTAGTATAAATGGGTGGTTGTTGGTCGGCACAGACTCGGTAGGCCGAAGGGCCTGTTTCAATGCTGTATCTCTCCATGACTCTAAATGTAGGGCTGGATGTACAAAATCCCTTAAAACTAGTGTACAGGTACAAACAATAATTAAAAAGGCCAATGGACTCTTTGCCTTCACCTCAGAGGGCTTGGAATGCAAATGGGTGGTAGAAGTTATGTTACAGCTGTGCATAGCACTGATTAGACCCCTGGAGTATTGTATTCAGTTCTGGGCACCACATTCAGGAAGAATACTTTGGCCTTGGAAGAGGAGCATAACAGATTCATCAGTATTAAACCAGGACTAAAAGGGTTAAGTCATGAGGCTTTGTTGTGTAGAGTAGGCTTGTATTCCCTCAAGTACAGAAGATTAAGGGGTGATCCAATTGAGGCAGCTACACTGTTCCATGATGTCTACAGAGACCTAGAGGCCAACTGGACAATAAGCCTCAACAGGCCTTTAACTGACTCAATTGGTGATCTGCTGCCTCCCATCCCATCTCTCAAAAAACGGTCTAAGGGTGGGATGGAACCAGCAAACCGGCATGCCAGCCAGCAGCGTAAATTTACACGCCCACCCAGCTTCGTGCCCACCTCCACTGGGGCCTATAAATTCAGCCCTCAGAGGTTGACAGCTGCAGCACTGTGCACTAATCTGTCATGATGCCACAAAGGCTGGTAGACACCTCCAAATGAACCACCATTTACCACACATTTTTGGGACACTTCTCATTTGCATTGTTATGCCAACTACATTGGCTCTCAATCTAGAAATGCCTCAAACTTAAAATTCTGATCCTTCTGTTCAAATCTCCATGAAGCTTTGCCCCTACCTATCTCTATAACAGCCTCCAACCCTACAAGCAGTTTACATTCCTCCAACTCTAGCCTCTTGCACATTCTGGATTTTCATCTCTCCAACATTGGCAGCCGTTCTTTTAGCTGCCTAGGTCCGAAACTCTGGAATCCATAAACTTCTCTGCATCTCAACCTCTCTCTCCTCTTTCAGGCAACCTTTCTCATCTTTTAATCTCATCTCATGTTTAAAACAACCTTCCAGTTCCGAAGAAGGGTCACTGACCCGAAACGTTAACTCTGCTTCTCTTTCCACAGATGCTGCCAGACCTGCTGAGTGATTCCAGCATTTCTTGTTTTTGTTTCAGATTTCCAGCATCCGCAGTATTTTGCTTTTATTTAAAACAACCTTTCTCATCTGTCCTAATATCTCCTTATGTGGCTCGGTGTCAAATTTTGTTTGATAACAGTCCAATGTACTGTCCTGGGACATTTTACTACGTTAAAGGTGCTGTATAAATGCAAGTTGTTGTTGTTGATGCTCTACAAGCATCTTTAATTTAAATGCTGGACGATGGAGATCTAGGTCCCATGGGTTCTCAGCTAAGGGATGGCATCTCCTTTCTCTTGGGAGAATAACAGCTGGTTCCTCAACTGCGACCCCATGTGCCTTTTTCTGCTTGTGCACTGCTTCATCTCTAATGTGCTCTCACTATGACTAAAAAATCCCGCTCAAGTCAGTGTCTCCGAGCTGATATTTACAAGTGAGAAAGCAATAATGGGATGGATAAAGTGTGAGTCAGTGGGAATACAGCTGGTTTCTGCAGCTGCTACTTCTCAGAGTGCTGCTGGGGTTCCTGAGAAAGGGATTAAAGGATTATAGGTTGAATGGGTGGCTAAGCCACAGAATGGCTAATGCACTTTCAGAACAAGTTGCCATGGTAACATGTTGAAAGGTAATGTTAAAATATTTTGCACAAAGATTGCACTCAAGTACAGGAACTGTTGAAATGTGATGCATGACTTTGCAAACCACCCTGCATCTCGCATGTACTTTCTACTTCTCTATCACTCCCATGTGCCGGAGCTTCCTCTTTTTCTGCTGGGCATTGTATGCAATCTTCTTCTCCAAGAAGTTGGGGGGGGCGGGGGTGGAATTAGAGCTTAAATGCAAATAGAAACATAGAAAATAGGAGCAGGAGTAGGCCATTCGGCCCTTTGGGTCTGCTCTGCCATTCAAAAAAGACCATGGCTGATTGTCTAATTCAGTACCCTGTTCCCGCTTTCTCTCCATGTCTCTGATCCCTTTGGCATTAATATATCTATCTATTCATGACTATGAGAGTGAGGATTCCTTACTTTTGGATGTGAATTAATATATTAGTGCCTTTTCTGCATGCTAGACTGTGAGTGAAGGATCATTTGCAGGGTGAGGAAGAGGATGTAAAGGATCTTGTGCTTCCTCAAGGATATTTCAGGCAAGTTGGGCATGATGAGGAACACAAGGAGAGAAAGGTGGGTGATATTGGAAAACATACTTTTTACCTTGTTTCAGGGAAAGCTATCTGTAACTCCTCTTTCCTTGGCTGACCTGGTGAGTTGTTATTTGGAGGGTTAAAAAGGTTGAACTGTGCAATAATAACTTCTTCCTCTGGGCCTGGATCATGCTCTTCATTGTTCCCTTCTGTTAATACTGAAGATGTGATTTCTCATCCTAATTCCACTTAGTCAGCTCTCCATCACAGAACCCATGAATATGGAACTTCAATAGCCCAAAGGACAAGCCTCACATGTTGTTCTGATCAAAACTTTTCAAAGTGGCTGTTGCTGCCCCTTAAATGGTGCAAAAGTACCAGATTTCACTTCCACACAGTGGTGAACTCCCAATAAAGGGCTTGTATATAGCGCTGGGAGCAAGCCCAGCATTGTGCAAAGAGGTGAAATGAGGAAAAGTTAGTGGGATCACCATTGCAGGTAGTTTGAAAAGTGCTGGTGATTTTCTATGCGAACATAGGCTTTTAACCCCTCATGGGTGGCTACTGGTAATAAAGTTATTGAAGATAATAATCTAACTGACAAAAATGTATTTTTGTCAAAGTAGATTTTCTCATATCCCTATTGACACGCTAAACAAGCTATCCAAAATTATAACACAAAGTAGGTTCAATAAGCTAAAATAGCCTGAAAGTATACCCCAAATAACATCAGTCTGTTTGCTCCTAACCTTTTCCATCTTGGCTGTCATGTGCTCCACAAGACTTCTTCATTCAGACCTACTTGGTGAATATATTCATGCAAATTTATTTTAAATTTATTACAGTAGTCAAAATGTCTCAGCGAACCATCTGCCTTGCTGACATTTGCACTTCTTGTAGAACCAGACATTTTTCTGTATTGTAACAGACAAAATAACTATTAATGATTATGTTAATTGTACTCAGGGGAGTCAGTTGCCAGCGATCGCCAGAGCTGGCAGGCAGCCATAAAGGCGGAGCTAAAGTGTGGCGAGTTGAAGAGGCTTAGCAGTTGGCAGGAAAAAAGACAGAAGCGCAAGGGGAGAGCCAACTGTGCAACAGCCCTGACAACCAATTTTATCTGTAGCACCTGTGGAAGAGTCTGTCACTCTAGAATTGGCCTTTATAGTCACTCCAGGTGCTGCTTCACAAATCACTGACCACCTTCAGGCGCTTACCCATTGTCTCTCGAGACAAGGAGGCCAAAGAAGAAGAACTCAGGGGATGATGTTTGTTCAGTGACGGTTTATGTGCGGTGACCACAGGATCCAACTTTCACAATGGACTGTTGCAGTGAATAATCAAGCTACTGTTGAGGTGCCAGAATTATCTTATCTGACTTTTAAAAATTCTATAGTTAAGCAGAAATTGGAATCAATTTTCATTGCCTTTGCCTGGTGTTTCGGCCTTTACTACCCCATTAACTGTCATTGCAGCCAGCTCCATTTTAAAAGGTACTTGCTGCTAGGTGTCCAAAGCACCCATCTGTTTCAGGTGATAGGCCCCTTTTACTAAGGAAATTGACATCCTACAATGAAAACAGAACCCCGCTTGCCATTTTAGGTAAGAACTGGTTGGAGCATTCAGTTCCCTAGGTGATGGAAGAGGGGAGGCTTCTATGGAAAGTCTTGTATTATTTTAGTAGGCCCTGGAGGAACATGTGTGTAACTCCAGCGCACACGAAAATAATCTGGGTCACTGCTGCCTGCACCCTCTGTGACCATGATTTCTGCCCCTCATCCCTCAAAACTTACCTTGCTGGAGCCAGTTCTAACTCAATTTTCAGGCTTCAATCTGGCAAGCTGCACCCGTTTAACACCATGCTGCTTGCCTGAAAAATTCAAATGAGGGCAGAACCTCAAAATCACGAGGCTCACTTCGCTACCCAACTGGATTGTTAGAAATTTCTTCCGAATTTTTTTCCCTAGTACTCATTTTCTCAATTTTCCTGAAAGTGCAGGCTCATGGTGAGGCAGTTCCACAGGTGTTAATAAGTACCTCATCCAAGTGACAATCTACACTTATGAGCTTTACAAGCCATGTTTTATCATGGAGGGCATGCAGGATATCTTGCATGACTTTCCCTCTTTTGCTCAAGAGCACGATGGTCAATTGTTGTGACCATACTACTGCCTCAATAAGATCAC
The DNA here is from genome assembly GCF_036365525.1 of Heterodontus francisci. Lineage (NCBI taxonomy): Eukaryota > Metazoa > Chordata > Chondrichthyes > Heterodontiformes > Heterodontidae > Heterodontus > Heterodontus francisci. The sequence goes on from NC_090378.1 coordinate 69,414,392, forward strand.
CTAACTTCAGAGAGACTGGGGATGAAACCTGGGACTTATGTGGTCTATATGGCAATGCATTTACACAATAAGCCATCACAGCAGCTATCAACTTCTTTGGTGAACATTTTGTACATGGAATTTTAAGGTGATTTGTGAATAAATAGTTGAGGTTAAAGGTTGATTCTGATAGAGAGCAAACTGGAGCATATCAGCAGTTAGAACAATAAGGCTAATTTTGTGATCAAGCACTCTCACGTGACATCAATGCCACATCTATTCCCAAACAGCTGGCCACCATTGAAAGTTAGTTGAAGTGCCAGCCACAAAATGGCATGCAGCCTCTTTAATGAGGCAGGCATTTAAGTGGCAGTTGTTTAACAAGCCTCTGGGCGGCTTTTCCAAATACTGGCTTTACCTCCTTTACCAAGATGGCAACCTGAGCTAAATACAGGCTCTTTATCTCTTTAGCCCCTAATATATTCAGCGAAAATCATCCCAAGATCTTTCTATGTACATTCATTAAAAGTCTCTTTTCCATCTGAATGCACAGAACATTGTTGGTTTTAGGACAACTGTTTATAGAAGATTAGGAATAAAACGTCTGGGGGTTGAACTAGATAGCCCCTGTAAATGGGCACTGGGATGGCAATGCGTAATTATCTCGGGCCCGTTCGATGCCACGCAGGCAGCACAGCATCTTCATGCTGCCTGCTCATTAGCATGATTTCTACATACTGCCAACACTAACTGTGCTATTAACTGGCTGAATTCATCAGCAAATGGCCGAAAATCTTTACCTTCTCACAATATCTAAAGCTAGCCTGCACCTACAAGGGGAGGTGCACTGTGACTCAAGTAGGTGCTGGTGGGCATTCTTCGTGTGCACAATCTGACAAGGGAAGGAAAGAAGAATGGCTGAACAAGGGAGAGTGTGGCCAACCAGGTTTTCTGACACTGCACTGGAGGTCTTGGTGGAGGATGTGGAAAGGAAGAGAGGCATCCTATATGTACAGGGAGCCAGAAGCCCCTCCAGAAACATGGTGAAAAGGCAGTGGGAGCAGATTACTGCAGAGGTCAACGGCAGGCGTGAAGCTCCTAGAACCTGGATGCAGTGCCCCAAGAAGTGCAATGACCTCATTCTGTCAGGATGATTGTATTTGGCCTCCAACCACTGCCAATCCACCAGTGCTGTTGCCTGTCAGCCAGCCAGCCCAGACTGCTGCTGCCCATGAGAAGGTGGTGCAGTCCAAAGTTGTGCTCTCTAGGGCCAGAACTGCTCAAGGTCGCCCTCCAAAGCCATCTGCAATCTCCTCTACTGAAAGCCAGTAGCCTTCTGCCAGCCATGCTGCAGCCACTGGAATAGCACTGCGTAGGAGTACTAGAACAGGCAAAGACACACGGAAGACAAACACTAAGGCCAAGATTTTATGGGCCCTGAAGTGGGGAAGGAGGCAAGGGGGCACGGAGTATTGCAATGGGTGGTCTGTTGTGGGGGGGGGTGCTGTCACCTACCTGTTACCAAGTGATCTTCCCAGGGTGGGATAGGCCAATGACGACCATCCCACCCAAAGGCCAATTGAGGCCCTTGAGTGGCCTATTAATGGCTAATTAATGGCCTGGTCTCATCACCGCTGGGATCTTACCAGTGGCGGGGGGGGGGGCCTCTGCCATGAGAGGAGGACACCTTGCAACACAAGGCTGAGCTGGCGGCCCTCTGATTGGGCAGCAGTTCATCGAGGCATGATCCCCATCTTTAAAGGGACGGGGATACTGGCTCCGGGGGGCTGCGAAAATGCAGAGGCAGGGTTCCCCCTGCCTTTTTGGCCTGGCACCGGGAGTCCCATCTCCTACACAAAATCCAGCCCAAAGTGAACGCACAATGGTGATTAGTTCACTTTCATATGCAATATAGCATGAAGTCGTTTATAAATTTGATTTGGAATGTTTATTTGGTGTTGGCTTTTATTTTTGCATTGAGACCATTGTGAGGATTATGCGATGGTCAGTGATGGAGGGAAGGGGTGTGATACTGTTGGTGAATGGGGAACTGGGATTGATATTACTGATATTCCATTTGAATTAGTTCTTCACATACAGTCCAGACAGAAAGGGGCTGTCTTGCTTTCAGCTTCCCTTACTTCTCCACCCCTTCTGCCTCTTCCTCTAATTGTTATGCTTCCACTCTTCAGCTTCTTACCCGACAGGTAGTAGCAAGTGTTGTTCCCTCATGATGGCAAGGATGTACGGCATGCAGCATACTAGCATGAATCTTGAGAGCTGTTCAGCTGAGAATGGCAGGACTCCTTGACAGTCATCCAGGCAGCCAAAATATTGTTTTAGTACACCAAAGTTCTGCTCTATCACATTTTCTGTTGCAGCATGGCTCTCATTGTATGCATGCTGCACACGTGTATGTGGGTTGCACACCGGAATCATGAGCCCTGTGGTCAGTGGACAGCCTTTGCCACCAGTGAACAGCCTTGTCACCCAGTCGCCATCCTTTGATTTGCTGTGATGGCTGGAATACAACTAGCACAGCGGACCTTCACAGGATGAAGACATCATGATTGTAGCTGTGCTAGAACAGCTGGTGGTAACACTGGCATCTACCCGGCAATATGGAAATTTGCCCAGGTATGTCCTGTACATAAAAAGCAGGACAAGTCCAACCCAGCCAATTACCACCCCATAAGTCTCCTCTCAATCATCAGTGAAGTGATGGAAGGTGTCGTCAACAGTGCTATGAAGCGGCACTTGCTTAGCAATAACCTACTCAATGACGCTCAGTTTGGGTTCCGCCATGGCCACTCAGCTCCTGACCTTATTACAGCCTTGGTTCAAACATGGACAAAAGAGCTGAGCACATGAGATGAGGTGAGAGTGACTGCCCTTGACATCAAGGCAGCATTTGACTGAGTATGGCGTCAAGGAGCCCTAGCAAAACTGAAGTCAATGGGAATCAGGGAGAAAACTCTCTGCTGGTTGGAGTCATATCGAGCACAAAGGTAGATGGTTGTGGTTGTTGGAGGTCAATTATCTCAGCTCCAGGACATCACTGCAGGAGTTCTTCAGGGTAGTGTCCTTGGCCCAACCATCTACAGCTGCATCATCAATGACCTTCATTCAATCATAAGGTCAGAAGTGGGAATGTTCGCTGATGATTGTGCAATGTTCAGCACCATTCGTGACTCCTCAGATACTGAAGCAGTCCGTGTAGAAATGCAGCAAGACCTGGACTATATCCAGGCTTGGACTGATAAGTGGCAAGTAACATTCGTGCCACACAAGTGCCAGGTAATGACCATCTCCAACAAGAGAGACTATAACCATCTCCCCATGACATTCAATGGCATTACGATTGCTGAATCCCCCACTATCAAAATCCTGAGGGTTACCATTGAACAGAAACTGAACTGGAGTAGCCATATAAATACTACAAGAGCAGGTCAGAGGCCAGGAATCCTGCGGTGAGTAACTCACCTGCTGACTCCCCAAAGCCTGTCCACCATCTACAAGCCACAAGTCAGGAGTGTGATGGAATACTCTCCACTTGCCTGGATGGGTGCAGCTCCAACAATACTCAAGAAGCTCGACACCATCCAGGACAAAGCAGCCCGCTTGATTGGCACCCCATTCACAACATTCACTCCCTCCACCATTGATGCACAGTGGCAGCAGTGTGTACCACCTACAAGATGCACTGCAGCAATGCACCAAGGCTCCTTAGACAGCACCTTCCAAACCCGCGACCTCTACCACCTAGATGGACAAGGGCGGCAATTGGTTGAGAGCACCACCACCTGCAAGTTCCCCTCCAAGCCACACACCATCCTGACTTGGGACTATATCACCTTTCCTTCACTGTCACTGGGTCAAACTCTTGGAATTCCCTTCCTAACAACCCTGTGATTGTCCCTACCCAACATGGACTGCAGCGGTGCAAGAAGGCAGCTCACCACCACTTTCTCAAGGGCAATTAGGGCTGGGCAATAAATGCTGGCCTAGCCAGCGATGCCCACATCTCATGAATGAATAAAAAGAAAAGGCATTGACCTGAATGATGTGCTGCTTATGATCACATACTAGTTGCACATGGAGGGAGTAGAATCCCTTTCAGTTCTGGTACATGGCAGAGTTGACACGTGACACCCACAAAACAATGTGCGGACACAGCAGCCTGCACCATGGGGACTCCTTGAAAACCCTCTAAAGAACATGAGAAATAGCAGCAGGAGTAAATCATATGGCCCCTCAAGCATGCTCCACCAGTCAATACAATCATGGCTGATCTTCTGATTCAGCTCCACTTTCCCACCCACTCCCCATATTGCGTGATTCCCTGAGAGATCAAAAATCTGTCTATCTTGGCCTTGAATATATTCAACAACGGAGTATCCACAGTTAGTTAGTTAGTTCTGATGAAGGGTCACTGACCTGAAACATTAACTCTGCTTCTCTCTCCACAGATGCTGCCAGACCGGCTGAGTATTTCCAGCATTTCTTGTTTTTATTTCAGATTTCCAGCATTTGCAGTATTTTGCTTTTATTATACATTCAGAATCTTGTATGTTGGCATCTTCAATGAGATTATCTCTCCTTCTTCTAAACTCCAAAAAACATAGGCCAATTTACTTAGCCTCTCATCATAGGACAACCCTCTCATCCCAGGAACCAATCTTGTGCACCTTCACTGTACCTGCTCCAAAGCAAGTTTTTCCTTCCTTAGATATGGAGACCAAAACTCCGCACGCCACTCTAGGCGTGGTCTCACAAAAGCCCTATACAATTGCAGCAAAGATTTTTTGTTCTTCTACTCCAGTCCCCTTGCAATAAATGCCAACATGCTATTTGCCTTCCATAATTTCTTGCTGTACCTGCAAGCTATCTTTTTGTGTTCCTTGTATGAGTACACCCCAAGTCTCTCTCATCATTTAAAAAAATATTCTGCCTTTTACTGCCAAAGTGAATAAGCTCACACTTGCCCATATTCTACTCCATCTGTCACCTTGTTGCCCACTCACTTAACCTGTCTGTATCTCTTTTCAGCCTCTGTGTTCTCCTCACAGCTTACATTCCCATCGAGCTTTGTATTGTCAGCAAACTTGGATACATTACTCTCGGTCTCTTTGTCTAAATCATGAACATTGATTGTAAATAGCTGAAGCTTCAGCGCTGATCCTAGCGGCACTTCACTAGTTGCAGCCTGATAACTTGAAAATGACTCTCTTCTTCCTGTTCATTAATAAATCCATCATCCATGCTAATTTATTTTTTTTAACACCCATCTCCAGGAGCCCTTATCTTGCACATTCAACTTTTCTGTGGCACTTTATCAAATACCCTTTGGAATTCCAAGTATACCACATCTATTGGCTCTCCTTTGTCTACCCTACTGGTTACATCCTCAAAAAACTCGAATAAGTTTGTCAAACACAATTTCCCTTTTGTAAAACCACATTGACTCTGTCTGTCTGCTCTTATTGTGATTTTCTAAGTACACTATGACTTCCTTAATAATAGATTCTAGCATTTCCCCGATGGCTGATGCCAAACTAACTGGTCCCCATTTTCTATCTCCCTCATTTCTTGAATAGCATTGCGACATTTGCTACCTTCCAATCGGCTGGGACTGTTCAAGAATCTAGGGAATTTTGGAAAATTATGACCAATGCATCCACGATCTCTCGTAGCTACCTTTCTTAGAACCCTAGGATGTGGGCCATCAGGTCATGGGTATTTGTCCACTTTTAGTCCATTAAGTTTCTCGAATACATTTTCTCTGCTGATATTAATTACTTCAAGTTCCTCACGTTTATTAGCCCATTGGTTACGCTCTATTGCTGGTATGTGATTTGTGTCTTCTGTTGTGAAGACAGACAGAAAGTATTTGTTAACATCTCAGCAATTTCCTCATTCCCCATGATAAGTTTGCCAGTCTCTGCTTCTGAGGGACCAATGTTTACTTTAGCTGCTCTCCCCCTTTTTGTAAACTTGTAAAAGCTCGTACAATCCATTTTTATATTCCTGGCTAGTTTATTCTCATTCTATTTTTTCCCTTTTTATCAAATTTTTGGTCATCCTTTGCTGGTTTCTAACACTCTCCCAATCCTCAGGCTTACTACTACTCTTCACAACATTATAAGCCTTTTCATTTAATCTAATGCTATCCTTAACTTATATAGTAAAGCATGGATGGATCTTTCTTGCTGGGTTTTTGATTTTTAACAGAACGTATTGTTATGACCAGGTGAGAAAGGTGTCTAAGGTTCCCTTTCAGCCTTCACCCGGTCTTACTGTAACAGGGTTTTAATTTTAAACACACCATGTTTTTAGCTCCCCCTTGGTGAATCCTTGTTCACTGCTTTCCAACTATAAGGCAAAGAAACCAGCACAAACAGACTTTCTCAGGTTTAAAGAAGAAAAGTGAAATTTATTAAACTTAAACTCTAATTCGGTTGGCGCCTACAGATACACGACGCGCCCATGCTAGCATGCCTACACGATACACACATGCAAATAGAGACAGAAAAGAGCAGAAGAAATAAAGTGGAAAAGTTTGAGGCAATATCTGAAGAGTTTTTGTTATGGTTCTTTGAGCTCAACGTAGAGTCCTTGATTGTAGGTAAATCCTGCTTTTCGTTGGGGCCCAGTATTCTTCTTAAACCTTATTCGCTGTAAGAGACTTTTCTCTCTTGGGGCTCATGTGTCTTCAGTGGATTCAGAGGCTTGTGAGAAAGAGATGGGAGCAGACAGGAGAGATCTTCTCAGTTCCGGAGCAAACAGACATTCTCTCTGAGTTCAAACTGTTTGTACAATTCAGAAAAACCCAGGTTGCCAAGCAGGTTGGTCATGTGACTAACTGGTTTGACCACGTCTTGGATTACAGCGGTCTCTGGAATGCTCCTCTTGCACACAATACCTGGTGATCAAGGTCCATTGTGGGTTGAATGCGTCAGGGAATGGTCCCTTGTCCTTCCAATCACTGCTAATATGCAAATGTCTTTTCTAGCCACGGCTGATCAGTTTAACAAGTCCCTTCTTCACTCCAGTAACAGTTTAAAATCAATGTTTATGACAAAACTAATGTGCCTCATTCTTGGCAGGTAGGGGCCTAGCAAGACAGTATTTTTGCTGAAAATTCTAAATAATTTCTTTAAATGTTCCCAGTTAATTTATCACCATACCTTTCAGTTTATTTACCCAATCAACCTTTGCCAGCTCTCACCTCATATTGAAAGGAAAAAAACCTAAGTAAAGGTAATTTTACAGCCAATCATTTGTAATTACATTCAGGTGGTGAAATTTTATTTTAGAAAGAGGGTTTTTAAATGTGCCTCATTCCAAATTTGTCTTGCATAACCTGCTATATTTTTGCAATTAAACACAACATATTGAATTTGTTTTGTAGAAAGTAGTGTACGAAATACACTCTCCTCTTCAAAGGTAATTGGCGTGGTTAAGTTTAAGGTTTGGAATAAGTTACTCTCAAACTTAATGTGAAATTCAATTGTATTATGATCGCTAATTTGAGGACCTTTTACTATGAGATTACCAATTAACCCTGCCTCATTCTGCAATACTAGATCTAAAACAGCTTTGTCCCAAGTTGGTTCCACAACATATTGTTCTAGGAAGCTGTCTTGGAGGCATTCTATAAACTCATCTTCCAGACTACTTCTGCTAGTTTGATTTATCCAGTCTATATGAATATTAAAGACCCCCACAATTATTACTTTGTAACAAAAATAAACTCCAATTTTTCTTGCTTAATGCTCTAATGGTATAACTACTTTTACGGGGGCCTATGAATTACTTCCACCGGCGTTTTCTGACCCATGTTATTCCTAATCTCCACCCATACGGATTCTATTTCCTGATCTTCTGAGCCAAGATACTTTCTTACTACTGTCTTTATGCCATCCTTTATTATCAGGGCTACTGCCCCCCCTTTTCCATTCTGCCTGTCTTTTCAAAATGTCATATAACCTGGAATATTTATTTCCCAACTTTGGTCACCTTGCAACCATGTCTCTGTCATGGCAATTATATCCAACCCATTTATATCTATTTTTGCCACTAGTTTATTCAATAGCATTATGATCACTGGATCCCCCACTATCAACATCCTGGGGGGTTACCATTGACCAGAAACTGAACTGCAGTCGCCATATAAATACCATGGCTACAAGAGCATGTCAGAGGCCAGGAATCCTGCAGTGAGTAACACACCTCCTGACTCCCCAAACCCTGTCCACCATCTACAAGGCACAAGTCAGGAGTGTGATGCAATATTCTTCACTTGTCTGGATGGGTGCAGCTCCAACAACACTCAAGAAGCTCGACACCATCTAGGACAAAGTAGCCCACTTGATTGTCACCCCATTCACAAACATTCACTCCCTCCACCACCAAGGCACAGTGGCAGCAGTGTGTACCATCTACAAGATGCACTGCAGCAACGCATCAAGGCTCCTTAGACAGCACCTTCCAAACCCAAGATCTCTACCACCTAGAAGGACAAGGGCAGCAGATGCATGGGAACATTGCCACCTGCAAGATCCCCTCCAGGCAACACATCATCCTGACTTGGAACTATATCACCGTTCCTTCACTGTCGCTGCGTCAAAATCCTGGAACTCCCTTCCTAACAGCACTGTTGGTGTACCTACCCCACATGGACTACAGCGGTTCAAGAAGGCAGTTCACCACCACCTTCTCGAGGGCAATTAGGACTGGGCAATAAATGCTGGCCTAGCCAATGACGCCCACATCCCATGAATAAATAAAAAAATCTATCTCGTTATGAATGCTTTGCACATACAGATAAAGATCCTTTAATTTTACTTTATTTATCACTATTCTTTGCATGGACCTCTTTCACTCATGCACTATTACTGCTAAACTCTCTGTCCCTTCCTGTCACACTCTGCTTGTCTTTACCCAAATCGCTACATTGCTGTATTGCCTAGACATTTCTCATTTTTGTGTGACCACTCTGCCTACTTCTCTCTGGTAAGAAGGAATGAAATGAAGTTATTTCTCATCAAGTAGAATGCCTCCATTATGTCTCTTACACAATAATGCACTGCAAACTGTTAGATGTTGCTAATATCTCCAGCATCAGCCTGGAAGGAGCTAAGAAATGTGAGTCCCACATTATATTTGCAATATAATTTTTTTCCTGCATGCTTTTTGCACACAAAGCAGTGACATGGCCTTTACATGTCAAAGACAAAGGTGTTATCTATAGGCCACCAGCTAGTGGGAAGGACATGAAGCAACAAATTTGCAAGGAAATTACAGAGGTACAAAAATTATAGGGTAGTTATAATGGGGGACTTTAATTATCGAAACATTGACTAAGATAATAGCAGTGTAAAGAGCACTGAGGGGCAAGAGTTCCTAGAGTTCAGGAAAATGTTCTACAACAGTATGTTGCTAGTCCAACGAGAAAGGAAGCACTGCTGAACCTGGTTCTTGGGAATGAGATGGGCCAAGTGGATCAAGTATAAGTCGGAAAGCATTTAGGGGATAGTGATCATTGTATCATAAGGTTTAGGCTGACTATGGAAAAGGACAAAGATCAATCCAGGGTAAGAATAATTAACTGGGGGAATCCAACTTCGATGGGGTAAGAATGGAGCTGGGGTGAATAAATTAGAGTCAAAAGCTGGCAAGAAAACCGGTAGATGAACAATGGGCTACAGTCAAAGAAGAGATAGTTCGGGCACAGTAAAGGTATGTTCCCTTGAAGGGGAAAGGTAGGGCAAACAAATCCAGAGCTCCCTAGATGACAGAACAGGTAGAGATTAAGATAAAGAAGAAAAAGTATGCTTATGACAGATGCCAGGTTGAAAATGCTATTGAGAACCAAACTGAACATAGAAGGTCCAGAGTGGAAGTAGAAAAGCAATTAAAAGAAGCAAAGAGACAGCATGAAAAGAGACTGGCAGCTAGCATTAAAGGAAATCCCAAAGTTTTCTATCGGCATATAAATAGTAAAATGGTGGTAAAAAGGAGTGGGGCCAATTAGGGACCACAAAGGGGATTTACACATGGAGGCAGAGGGCACAGCTGAGGTAGTAAATGAATACTTTGCATATGTCTTTATCAAGGAAGAAGATGCAACCCAGGCAATGTTGATAGAGGAGGTAAGTCAGACACTAGAGGGATTTAAAATTGATAAAGAGGAAGTATTAGACAGGCTGTCTGTACTTAAAGTGGATAAAGCACCAGGACCAGATTAGATGCATCCAAGGGAAGTGAGGGTGGAAATTGCAGAGGCACTGGCCATAATTTTTCAGTCTTCCTTAGAATCGGGGGTGGTGCCAGAGGACTGGAGAATTGCAAATGTTACACCCTTGTTCAAAAAAGGGTGTAAAGATAAGCCAGGCACCTGCAGGCCAGTTTAACTTTGGTGGTGGGAAAACCTCTAGAAAAAATAATTTGTGACAAATCAGTAGTCACATGACAAATGCGAGTTAATTAAGGAAAGCCAGATTTCTCAAGGGAAAATCATGTTTAACTAACTTGCTGGAGTTTTTTGAGGAGGTAACAGAGAAGGTTGATGAGGGCAATGCTGTTGATGTGGTGTACATAGACTTTCAAAAGACATTTGATACAATGCCACACAACAGACTTGTGAGCAAACCTGTAGCTCATGGAATAAAAGGGACACTAGCAACATGGATATGAAATTGGCTAAGTAACAGGAAACAAAGAGTAGTGGTTAATGGATGTATTTTGGGCTGTAGGAAGGTTTGTAGTGGAGTTCCCCAGGGACCAGTGTTGGGGCCCTTGCTTTTCCTGATATATATTAATGACCTAGACCTTGGTGTACAGGGCACAATTTCAAAGTTTGCAGATGATACAAAACTTGGAAGCATTGTGAACTGTGAGGAGGATAGTGTAGAACTTCAAAAGGAGATGGACAAGTTGGTGGAATGGACAGACAGGTGGCAGATGAAGTTCAATGCAGGAAAATGTGAAGTGATTCATTTTGGTAGGAAGAACATGGAGAGACAATATAGACTAAAGGGTACAATTCTAAAGCGGGTGCAGGAGCAGAGGGACCTAGGTGTATGTGTGCATAAGTGGCAGGACAGGTTGATTGAGTGGTTAATAAAGCATACAGTATCCTGGGCTTTATTAATAGGGGTGTTGAGTACAAGAGCAAGGAAGTGTGTTTATTCTAAGCAGCCTTCAGTCACTGTACCAGCTCTGAGTGCACTTAACCTCATAGTAGTGACAGATGAAAATTTGGTCACAGATACCTTATTGCCTCCCATGCCCACTTTTCACAATTCAAACTGTCAAAACAAGAAGCATTTGTCTGCCCGCATCCTTTTCTATTTCAGTGCAGTTGTGCATTTAGATACAATACAGTGCCCTGATGGTTCAATGTATAAAAGGCACAAGCTAGTGCAGTACTGAGCTATACAGATTAGAAGATTCCAAGTTTGAGCCCCCAGTTTGTGCTGCGAACAACTGAAAAACAAATATGTTAAGGTCTTAGATAGGACATTCAATCGTGAGTAAAGATTGTAGATACTTCCACTGTTGACAGAACAATATAACGCACTCAGGACATGCATAGGAACTATCCTATTCAAATTACTTTAATACAGAGTACACTATGTCATAATGCAGCACATATGCATCATTCTCTAGGTTTAACTTAATGGTATAATATTGTGTTATCCTACCGGCCATACTGGAGCCTGGGGTTTGATTACCTGACAAGGTAATATCCAAAAACGTGACTGATTTGGGCTAATGCACAGACTTGTTTGCAACCGCATCACAGAGGACTGAACTGCCCTAACTTTCTAATAGGTTACAGATTTTGTAAGCTTCCCCAGTGAGCTCAATTTGTAGCAATAAGAACAGAAAATGCTAGAAATACTCAGCATGTCAGGCAGCATCTGTGGAGAGAGAAACAGAGTTAACATTTCAGATCGATGTCCTTTCATCAGAACTGGAAAAGTAGTTAGAGATGTGACAGGTTTAAAGCAAGTATGGAGACAGGGAAAGGGGAGGGGAGGGTAAAATAAAAGGGAAGATCTGAGATAGGATGGAAGGCAGGAGAGATTAAATGACAAAAGGGATGGTGGTGCAAGGTAAAAAGGGAGTTGTACTGTGGAAAGTAAAGAAACATGTGTCTAGAGGAGATACAAATGGGAACGCAGAATCATTGCCAACTGCTGTCGACCAAAAAACAAAACCAACAAACATAAACAAAATTGGGACAAAGATAATGATCTGAAATTGTTAAACTTAATGTTGGAGTCCAGAAGACTGTAGATTGCCTAATTGAAAGATGAGGTGATGGTCCTCGAGGCAACATTGAGCTTCATTGGAACAGTGCAGGAAACTGAGCATAGACAGACCAGAGTGGGAGTGGAGTGGGGAATTAAAATGACAGGGCATTAGAACCTTGGGTCACCCTTGTGAAATGAATAGAGGCATCTGCAAGGCGATCACCCAATCGGAGTTTAGTCTCCCTAATGGAGTGGAGACTGCATCGTGAGCACAAATAAAGAAATACAAGTAAATCACTGTTTCACCTGGAAGGGGTATTTGGGGCCTTGGACGGTGAGAAAGGAAGATACTTTGCACTTGAGGGAAGCGTACCATTGGTGAAAGCTCTATGCCCTGTCCAGCTGATACCTTCTTTTCACAGGCTAACTGATGAAGCTGTTGTCCCTTGTAAACACAGTATCTAACACCAGGTGTGAACTGCAAACTGTCTAATGCTTCATGTAACTTTCAAAAGGGAATTGGATTTAAACTTAAAGGGGAAACATTTGCAGGGCTCTGGGGAAAGGGAAGGGGATTGGGACTAATTAAAAAGCTCTTTCAGGAAGATGTCACAGGGACGATGAGTGTTCTGTGCAGTATCAGTCTATGATTGTATAAGGTTTGGACAAGCCGCATCAGTGTATTCACACCTAATCTGTACTAATGCTTTGTCTTTCAACACACCATTAACATATTGTTTGCCTTTGCTCCGTGACCTTTTGGTCAGCTATGTGGCCTGGTCCAATCTGCACCTTCTCCTTTGTTATCTCTTGCCCCACCCCCATCTCACTCGCTTATAATCTGTGACTTTTCTAATATTTGTCAGTTCCGAAGAAGGGTCACTGACCTGAAACGTTAACTCTGCTTCTCTTTCCACAGATGCTGCCAGACCTGCTGAGTGATTCCAGCATTTCTTGTTTTTGTTTCCGATAAACTTCTGCTGTATTAACTTTCACTTCTACGAGAGGCAATGTCATTGTTCCAGATGCTATCTAAAGGTTATGCCACAGTCATGGATACAAATGCAGGACAAATTGCCATATGAAGTGGAGCCAGCAAAGTTAGGTCTCTTCCATCAGAGCAGGTACATGACGTAGCCAGGCATTGTTAATTGTAGATCGCAGGTAACAATGGGTGCAGACAGAACACTTGAAGTGTCACTGCATCTGCAACTGGCGACTCTTATGTATTGAATTTCCTTATTTGAAGTATCCAGCACTTTCAGAAACCAATGAGGAACACCCATGCTCAATGGCTTGTACAGTACCATTCAAATGTCCAAAACAACTGAGAATATTGGCAGCAAAAACCCAAAAAAAGGCAGAGATACTAGCCAAAACAACTAACATATTGAGCGAAGTACAGCAACATTGATTAGGAAATGCAAGAAAAAAAACTTTTCCAATAACGCAACCTACAAGTGGCCTATTTGTGCAGGGCAAGTCCCAGGATACTTGATGCATGCATCTGAAATGGGACAGCAGCACACCATGAGTAGTCCCTTGCCAACAGTCAGGAATTCAACTGAGGGTCTCAGTTTTTCACAGTATCCAATGTCATCCAAAGGTGACCTCTCACATCTAGAGACCAAATGTGTGCGTGTGCGTCATTATAACTCGCAAATCAATGCAAAGTAGTATAAATGGGTTCCACAATGTATTCCCCGTGCTTGCCTATCAACTTTTTGTGCATTGCTCACCCATTTAAAATATAACCTGTTTCTATGCTGTTCACTTCAAAACATCCATGTATAAAGCTGGCATTGACTGCGTTTTGTAAAGTTGTTTCTTTGCTGGTCTTTTGCCTTGCCAAACTGCTGTTTCCGTTTATTGTTTCTGTGATCAATTTCCTTCTGCGACTGGCAATTAGCAGTGCCATATTCCTTTTGCACAAACCACCAGTATTGTTGCTGTCACCAGTTCCAGTAGAATTTTCAATGAAATAAAATAGACTCATCACAAAATATATTAGACGACCAGCTTGCATACTGGGCTGTGGATTACTGGAAAAACTCAAAAGGTCACCAAACAATTTGTTTGGTTGATTTTAATCAGCAATTGCTTATACTGTCCACAGATATAAAATGCACCCAGGGAAGAAGCACTATCACTGAAAATCTTCAATTTACAAGCAGGAGGTGCTGGAAATTGGGCAGTCAGACTGAGACAGCAGGAGATGTTGAGGTTGGAGCCAAGGTTCTAGTCCACTACTTCAACTTGATGAAAGTAATAGACCAGAAGTTTGGGCAAGTATGTTAGCTGGCACCAAGAATTGATGTGCTCCTAAAAACTGGATTGCAGCCGAATCAGGATACCATCCAGGTGTAATACATGCGGCATGATGCCTAATGAGCTCGGCGGCAGGACCACGCCAAATAGGTCCGCCAACCTCATTAGGATAGTTGCATTCGTGGCACCAAAGGCAGCTCACTGGTTGTGGGAGAGGCAGCAATCAGGGAGGATATGAATTTTGCAGCCTTCCTGAATATGTGTGATCGTCTTGATACAATGATGAGCTGCTGCCTGATACCTGTTACAGAGGTCAATAGATGCTGCCTGGACAAATTTAGTCAGCCCAACTACACAGTAGATTAATTAACACCTAGTTAGTGACTAATGAGCATAAGACTTAAGAAATAGGAGCAGGAGTAGGCCATACTGTCAACAGGATCATGGCTGATTTTCTAATTTGACTTCACTTGCCCGCCTTATCCGTATCAGTTGATTTGCATAGCATCCAAAAAGCTACCAATCACCATTTTGAATAGAGTCAATGAATGAGCATCCATAGCCTTCTGGGGTAGAGAATTCCAAAGTTTCACAACCCTCTGAATGAAGAAACTTTTCCTCATCTCAGTCCTAAATGGCCGACACCTTATCCGGAGATTATGGCCCCTCTATCTAGGCTCTTCAGCCAAAAGGAAGAGCCCCTCAGCATCTACCCTGTCAAGCCTTCTAAGAATTTTCTACTTTTCAATGAGATCACCTCTCTTTCTTCTAAAATCCAGAGAAGACGGGCCCATTGTACTCAACTCTCCTCATAAGATCAGGTAATCCCAAGATCACCTGCCAATTCACTAATTGTACAAATTTATATTTAAAAACTCACAAAAACATAAGAAGTTCTGAACTACTGACGCTGACTCACCACTGAACTCCTATTCTAGCAAAATTCCTGTTATAGAAGCCTTGTTTTCACTCCATCCACAACTCACTCGGTAGTCTGCTCTTTATTTGAACTCTGCTGAAACTTGCAAAATTCCCTGTTCAAACAGCAGTTAAACATGAAAGGACTGAAGCTCATGGTTACTATTAAACAACTAAGGCACAGCACCACTTTAACAGAATAATGGCTGAGAAATTGCTGGGAAGTAAGGGAGTTCAGGACGTTGCCATTATTGGTAAGAAAATCCAGCAATTTGTGGAAAGGAAGAAATACGCCATGAGTACAGGACAGTTTTCACTACTCCACCATTAGCCTCGCAGAAATGTGAGCTTGTCACCAACCTCCCCATGAGTGTCAAGAAATGAATCTTGTCACAGACATTTAGGGCTGCTAATTCATGTCGTATGGACCCTATTAAAGATGCAATTTATGGTCCTGCCATGGAATTCAATCTTGGCGGTCCAGAATTGAAACAATTGAAACTGTGGAACCTCATTCCTGCAGGTAGTAAATTTCCTAGAAGTTTCTAAAATATATTTATTTTTCTTATTTTTTCACTTGTACCTCTTCTTTCTCTCTCTCAATCCAATCTTCCTTTCTGCTTATTTATCTTCCTAATTTGTCTCAAATGCACCCGATTTTCTTCTCCATGGTTCACTCTGTTTCTATTTTTAACCTGAGATTTCATCAATTCTGTAGACAGACCACTGGACCCAATATTCAGGAGACCCCCAAAAGCTTTGTTGACAATGTCAGCTCAGATTTCCAGCAATTGGCACACAAAAATAATTCCACTGAAAAAGTGAGAAAATCAAACATCCAATTCATGACACTCGCTGGGAGATGCACAGGTCCAGCAACTTCTGGGCCATTATATTGTACATTTCATGGTATAAACTGTCTGTTCTTATAAAATTGCATATTATCTGAATATACCATGAGCATATCACAAGAGATCAGCTGATTAATATATCAAAAACAGTGGGCATAAAATCGGGTGGGGGTTCCCACCACTACCAAAATTTAGTCCGGGCCGGGAAGGCCTGTGAATGGCCTTTCCCCCCTGCTGCCAATTGAGGCCCTTAACTGGACAATTAACCCCAATTAAGGGCCTCAACCCGCTGCCGCAATTAGCCGTGTGGCGGGCGGCCCTGTTGCCGCACAGGAAGCACGGTACAGAAAACCGTGCAGGCTGCTTCCTGGCTCCGGGGTCAGTGGCGGGGGGAGGTAATGTTTCATATTTGAACTATCAGTTTTAAATTATACTTCAAAAGGTAAAGTCAACTTCATAAAGTAAGAGGCACACAGAGTGAATAATCACGGCAACCATGCTGGCTTTTATTTATATGAATAATTCAAAGAGAATGACTTGGCTTGTTACTTTACAGACATTTTTTTCAGTGTAAATGGACAAAACATGTGGTTGCTCAGGCTATGATCATATTTAAATGTGTTTACCAAATAATTTGTAACAATCTAGAAGATGATTTGATGAAGTTTTGAGTAAAAAGATTCAATTGAAAATTATTTTTAACTGCTCGTTTTTTAATGTCAGAGCTAGTGCAAGACAGAATCAGGAAGAAAGATGAAGTGCCTACGCTTTCTGCTATATATACCGAGAATTTAAAGATAATTATTGCTTATTGAAAAGATTGAAAGTTGTCACATTCATTTATGTACCTTTCATTTTTATGTCCAGTTTTAGTGGGTAAGGTGAACACTAATTGATAATTTTCTAGTAAATAATCAAACTAGTCGCTTCACTGTTTCTTAAACAATTCTTTTGAAATTCTTTCACTTGAGTGGTCTAGTTCACCTTTAATTCCACACCCTTACACATCTTTTGTAACCATAACACACCTTAACCTCAGACTCACCATGAGTGACGCCACAGGAAAGCTATTAATTATACACTTAACTAATGCAAGAGTGCATATTTCCTGCCCATCATGTTACAATTCCTGTTTCATACATCATACTTCAAAATGACATGTTTTGATTGTCTTAAATGTCAGTCATAAAATTGCAACAAATCACCTTCAGGATGCAGGCATTGTATGAATCAAAATTATTAAGATATAGGAAAGCAACAAATCAAAGATGAGTAGCAATAATAGTCAGCTTTGGCTCAATAATAGCAGTCTCAACTGAGTTAGGAGGTGGTGGGTCCACTGTAAAGACTCCAGCACATAATCTAGGCTGAAACACAACTGCAGTACTTATAACATGTTGTCTTTTAAGTGAGGCGTTAAACCAAGGCCCCATCTGCCATCTCAGGTCAATATAAAAGATCCTATGGCACTATTTGATAAAGAACATGGGAGTTCTCCTGCTGCCCTGGCCAAGATTTTTTCCTCAATCAACAATTCCAAGTCCATTTAATTGTTCATTCACCTGATTCTTTTTGTGATTGTACCGTGCACAAAATTGGCTGCCATATTTCCCTACTTTACAACAGTGATTATACTTCAAAGGTTCTAAATTCACTGTAAAAACTCATGAAAAGATCTATATAAATGCAAGTACTTTTTTTTTGAGGCCTAATTAGAAAATATATTGCCAAGACTGAGATGTTTTTCCACAGCTGTGCAAATATTTCATAATGATTTTTTTTCAGTTGAGAATACGAGAACCTCTTGATTTACAACCCAATTAGCAATTATTCTTTCACACCCTCCCCTGCCCCCAGCCCATACAATGTCCCCACATCACAGCTGACGGTTGACACAATTTGGTTGACTTAGCTTCCCAAGTTTCTGCCCATTGCACTCAGAACCAGCTGTCAAGAAATGGGCAAGAGCAGCCCACAAATGACTCTTCCTCCTCTGTAATATTCTCAGATTGCCACAGTGTCTCATGACACTTGCTGTACCTCAGAATCAGAACACAACAGAATAGCAGAATGATACCTTGGTCCACCACCTCATAGATGTGAATGTTGGTGCTCCAAACTGTTAGGGTAGATTTTTCTCAGCAGCATTCCTCACGTGCAATAAAGCCTATACTCTATGGAGATTTGAAGAATGAGAGATGATCTCATTGAAACATAAAAGATTCTGAAGAGGGTTGATAGGATAGACACTAAGCAGTTATTTCCCCTGGCTGAGGAATCTAGAACACAGAGGCACAGTCCCAGGATAAGGAGTTGATCACTTAACATTGAGATGAGGAGAAATTTCTTCACTCAAAGGGTTGTGAATCTTTGGAAATGTCTACCCCAAAGGGTTGTGGATGTTCCTTGTTTGAGTATATTCAACACGGAGATAGATTTTTGATCTCAAGGAATATGGGGAGTAGGCAGGAAAGTGGAGTTGAGGCACAGGATCACTCATGATCATATTAAATGGCAAAACAGGCTTAAGAGGTATATGGTCTACTCCTGCTCCTATTTCTTATGTTCTTATGTTCATTGCATCTGGTGTCTGCCCCATTGAGCTGTTCTGGGATTTCTTGAAGCTTCTCCAGTACTCATAAGAACAGGATGAGAAAGAAATAACTTTATTTTCAAAAAAAGAGGATTACCATCGAAACAACGTACAAAAAAACAATTCTTTCAGAAAGGCCACTGTACTGTATACTTTTCTGAATAAATAGGAATGTTATTTAAGTAACAAGTACAACCTCAAGGATTAAAAAGAGGTGTTTGGACAGAAAATGAGACAAAATATTTTACCTTTATATAGTTGCTGCTTCTACAATATTTTATGACAACGGTGTAGAACTGAAAGAAACTAATCTAGCATCGAGCTAAAATTTGTCAAAAAAAAACTTTACGACTGGATATGAAACAACTCACAATGGCAATGTTATTGCTTATTCATACATATGTGTAATTTAAATTGCAATCTGCAATATCTGAACTATGTAGTTAAATGCAATTGAATTTGAAAAATTAACACACACTTATGTGCCAACTCATTACACCACTCACTGCACTGCAGGAACACAGATCATAATTACTGCGGTAACAGATAGCCTGTCATTCATCTACGTACCTTGGTTTTGCTCACAGACTATGAGAAGACTGTTGCTTCATGCAAGTGGCAGTTTTTCTACTCCTTAGGAACTAAAACACATCTAAGGAGGTATTGCTGCCTCCAAAATTTAAAGGCATTTGGAAAGGTTATTGTTTCTGAATGTCTAATGAAAATTATGCTATACTGCATCTTCTGCAGTCAGAACTTCCTTAAAGGCCACTTCTGCAGCTTCTAGCTTTTTCAGAAGTTTAAGGCATCCCCAAAAGGCTGACAATTGACCTTTAAAAATGTGGCAAGTGGATGATTACAATAGTTTCTTTGCCTGCTTTTCGGTTTTAGACTTGGAACAATGGTAGATTGCCCACATATGAGCCAGAAGGTCATGGGTCCAACCCCCTCTCCAGAGACTTGAGCACCTAATATAGGCTGATACTTCAGTGCAGGACTGAGGCATGCTGCACTATAGCGAGCGCTGACTATCAGATGAATCATTAAACAGAGAACCCCTCTGCTCTCTCAGATAGATGATGACATTATTTGCTCCTCGTGTCCTGCCAATATTTATCCCTCAACCAACATCACTAAATAGATTATCTGGACATTTATCTCATTACTGTTTGTGAGACCTCACCATGTGCAAATTGGCAGCCATGTTTTCCTAGATTACAACAGTGACTACACTTAACCGGCTGCAAAGAATTTTGGGACATCCAGATTTTGTCAAAGGTGCTATATAAATGCAAATTCTTTCAGTATTTTCTGATACAGATTGTTATGATCCTGTCATTTTTTTTTAAAACGAGAAGAATGTGGTGTGTCTTTAAGGCTGGAAAAAGAGCTGTACTGCTTTAAAGCAGCAAGCTCCAAAGACTGAGTCAAATAATGCATTCTTGTCGCCTTAGATACAGCCATTCGGAGACTGCAATTCAAAGTGTGCATTCTTGTTACCTTGGATACAGCCACTTGGACTGAGCATCGAGAGACACATTTGTTACAATTTAATTTTGAACTGGCTAGTGCAAACAGCCTGTTCTAACAGGGGACACAGACAGACAGCTGTGTGTTAGCAACTGAAAGAGGAGCTCTCAGCCCATTTAAACTGAAGGAAGAGAATTAGTCTGTTTATTTATTATTCTCTCTCAAAATTCAAAAAGGTCAAGCCAAAACAGAGATCTCTGATAATTTAAACTGAAGGAAGGGAAGTTAGGCTGTGACAATCTCTTATCCCTCAAAAATTCTAAAGCCAGATTGATCCTATTGAAAGTGATTGTGAGTTGTTGATCGACTGTGGTCATTGCTGGAAGAGGAGTTTGAAACTTCGGGTGTTAGACTGTTTTTCTTTCCTCATCGGACCCTGGAAGATTGTGCATGGACTTTAATCAGAGGATTGTTCATCGGGAAGTGACTCTAATTTTTTCCTATTTTTAAATGTTGTTTATATCTTCGTAGTGTTTAAGAATGTAGTTTTTCTAATTAAACAGTTAATTTGTTGATTTAAAGACACCTGGTTTGGTTAGCCTCATTCGGGGGTTAATAGATGGTACAATTTGGCTGGGTCTTTCTTTAATTTGGAAAGTTTAAAATGATATGTTAGGCAATATGTGGAGGGACGGGATTGAATTAACAGCGCATTTCTCCTACCACAATCAGAATCATATATTTTGATTGGGGGCTTTGATTGGAGCGGTCGGTCATAACAAGATGGACCATATTCCTTTCCAATATACAGGAGCTCTTCTACTCTTCCGTAACATGCAGTTAAATAGAACTCAAACTCATATGCAGTTCAAGTCATATGATTCAAATACAGGACTCTGCCATGAAACCATTTGGTTCCAAAATAAAATTGTCAAAAATGGAATAAAACCATAATAAAACAATAATCTCTGCCTATATATAATACCAAGAAAACACAAGTTGGAATGTGCTTTTAAGAACTTAATGCAATTTGCAATTCAAATGGTGTTGATAATCTATGAAAACAAATATTGCTTGAACTCCTTGACGCTTATAATCTTCTCACACACCGGGGAACATGAGTTAACCAACATACAACATTTAATTGAAGTGTGTTCTTGATACTCTGGGATAGTGCTCGAGTTAGTTTGGGTGATGACAGGAATGGTTGTGATCGCAGAAGGAGTGGAGGCGATGAGCTGAAGCCCTGGTAGCAGTGGCGACTACTTTTGAGGATTTCCGCATCCAACAAAAATATTTGCAGCACATACCTTTTTGGGCCATTTCTGTTGTACAGCCAGGTGCTACTGTCTAGGCATCCACAATCACATTCCAACTAGTGGAAAGCTATCATTTCATTGGGTCCTATGCAAGTTTTCAGACCCCAATTTCTTCAATGTGACTCCTGTCTTTTTTTTCAGTTTTTCATGGGTTGTGGGCATCGCTGGCAAGGTCAGCATTTATGCCTATCCCCAATTGCCCTTGAAAAGGTGGTGGTGAGCCGGTTTCCTGAATGGCTGCAATCCGTGTGGTGTAGGTGTTGTTAGGTACGGAGTTGCAGGATTTTGACCCAGTACTGTTCCATACAGTTACAACATTGGCATCTACCCTGCAATGTGGAAAATTGCCCAGGTATGTCCTGTACACAAAAGTCAGGACAAGTCCAACCCGGCCAATTACCGCCCCTTCAGCCTACTCACAATCATAAGTAAAGTGATGGAAGGTGTCATCAACAGTGCCATCAAGCGGCACTTGCTCAGCAATAACCTGCTCAGTGATGCTCAGTTTGGGTTCCATCAGGGCCACTCAGCTCTTGACCTCATTACAGCCTTGGTTCAAACATGGACAAAAGAGCTGAGCGTAAGAGGTGAGGTGAGAGTGACTGCCCTTGGCATCAAGGCAGCATTTGACTGAGTATGGCATCAAGGAGCCCTAGCAAAACTGAAGTCAATGGGAATCAGGGGGAAAACTCTCAGTTGGTTGGAGTCATACCTAGTGCAAAGGAAGATGGTTGTAGTTGTTGGAGGTCAATCATCTGAGCTCCAGGACATCACTGCAGGAGTTCCTCAGGGCAGTGTCCTAGGTCCAACCATATTCAGCTGCTTCATCAATGACCTTCCTTCAATCATAAAGGTCAGAAGTGGGGATGTTCGCCGATGATTGCACAATGTTCAGCACCATTCACAACTCCTCAGATACTGAAGCAGTCCGTGTAGAAATGCGGCAAGACTTGGACAATCTCCAGGCTTGGGCTGATAAGTGGCAAGTAACATTCATGCCACACAAGTGCCAGGCAATAACCATCTCCAACAAGAGAGAATCAAACCATCTCCCCTTGACATTCGATGGCATCGCTGAATCCCCCACTATCAACATCCTAGGGGCTACCATTGACCAGAAACTGAACTGGAGTAGCCATATAAATACCGTGGCTACAAGAGCAGGTCAGAGGCTAGGAATCCTGCGTGAGTAACTCACCTCCTGACTCCCCAAAGCCTGTCCACCATCTACAAAGCACAAGTCAGGAATGTGATGGAATACTCTCCACTTGCCTGGATAGCTACAGCTCCAACAACACTCAAGAAGCTCGACACCATCCAGGACAAAGCAGCCCTCTTGATTGGCAC
Source organism: Heterodontus francisci (assembly GCF_036365525.1). Lineage (NCBI taxonomy): Eukaryota > Metazoa > Chordata > Chondrichthyes > Heterodontiformes > Heterodontidae > Heterodontus > Heterodontus francisci. The sequence continues at coordinate 69,437,400 of NC_090378.1, forward strand.
CCCATCTGCAAACGTTCACTCCCTCCACCACCGACACACAGTGGCAGCAATGTGTACCATCTACAAGATGCAATGCAGCAATGCACCAAGGCTCTTTAGACAGCACCTTCCAAATCCGTGACCTTTACCAACTAGAAGGACAAGGGCAGCAAATACATGGGAACACCACCACCTGCAAGTTCCCCTCCAAGTCACACACCATCCTGACTTGGAACTATATCGCCGTTCCTTCACTATCACCGAGTCAAAATCCTGGAACTCCCTTCCTAACAGCACTGTGGGTGCACCTATCCCACATGGATTGCAGTGGTTCAAGAAGGCAGCTCACCATCACCTTCTCGAGGGCAATTAGGAATGGGCAATAAATGCTGGCCTGGCCAGAGACGCCCATATCCCATGAATGAATAAAAAAAGATAATGAATGACCAGGTGAGTGTCCTGGCAGTCCAGCAGAAAGTCCTAGGAAAATGGTGATGGAGAAGGAATGGGGCTACAGGTCTGCCACCTCCATTTTAACTTTGTAACTGCCCTATATCTGCCACTTTAAATCTCCCCTTCTTTATCACGCACTACAGAACCACAAGATACCAGGTAAGTAGCATTATAGTGGATAAAGAGGTTTAATCACAGTGCTTTCAGAAAAGAGAGGAATCTGAGAAATTGGTTTATGTGATTGAGTTTTAATCTCAGTTAGCAGTTTCTCGCAGGAAAGAGAATAAAATTAATTGTTAAATCAGCCAGTCAGTGAATTCTTTCTCATTTTCTGGCAACTATTTATCTCTAACATAAATAGAAGTTTGGGATTAGTTGCATTAACTGTACTTTTTGGACGAGGCTGCAATGCTGGCCTTGAAGAATGGATGGTCAAATGGGGAAAGAAATCAAGCAAATAAACTCAAATTATAAATAATTACTATCTTGGATTTTAGTTTTGTAGCCCCTGGTAACAATCTGGATAGATTTCCTGGTCCAAGCACCAGCTTTTAGCTAATGCTAACTTTTTCAGATTTTGGTCATTTTATAACTAGTTAATTTCACCAAGTTAAGTATAAAATTTGCCTCATGTCTTCCCTTAATGTCTGTAGCATTCAATCCAATCTCATACAGCTTTAGAGCAGTAAAACTGAATTTCATTGAAATAAGCGGTTACCAAGTAAGAACAAAACACAAGAGTTCAAATGGAGGATGCAGACTGCTTTTTGACAGCATGAATTCAGCAATTGGTGCCCTGCATCTTGCACCTGCAATGATCTTCTAACAAGATGGGGCGGCACAGTGGCGCAGTGGTTAGCACCGCAGCCTCACAGCTCCAGCGACCCGAGTTCAATTCTGGGTACTGCCTGTGTGGAGTTTGCAAGTTCTCCCTGTGTCTGCGTGGGTTTTCTCCGGGTGCTCCGGTTTCCTCCCACAGCCAAAGACTTGCAGGTTGATAGGTAAATTGGCCATTATAAATTGCCCCTCGAAGAGGTAGGTGGTAGGGAAATATAGGGACAGGTGGGGATGTGGTAGGAATATGGAATTAGTGTAGGATTAGTATAAAATGGGTGGTTGATAGTCGGCACAGACTCGGTGGGCCGAAGGGCCTGTTTCAGTGCTGTATCTCTAAACATAAAAATGGCTTCGTTTGTTGGTAATTTGAAAGCTCCTGGAGCATTATGGTTGAACATATTTTTAAAAGATTGAAAATGTCCTTTGTTCACCTTTAGATGAATAAGGGAATTATTAGTCCGTCTTGTGACAAAAAATGAACTTATTAATTGGCTACGGTTCTAGATAATATTTGCCTACTTAAAAAGATACATGAAACCTGTCAACTTTCACAACGTATACAGTAGCAAAACAACTTTGTTTCTTAATTCCAATGAAGCATAATAATTTCACAACTATGAGAAATAATTCAAAGAAATATATATATTTAATTAAGTCATATTATATATATATATATATACACACACAATAAATGAGTTGACAGTTGAAAAAAAATTCTTTTTACAGCAAAACTGCATAAAGGGCTAATGCCCAAAAGTGCAGGACACCAACATAGTTAAAACAGTAGGAAAAGATGTCATAAAGTAATAAGTAATGGTTAATTGTGGCAAGATTTGATTTACAAATCCTGTAAATTGTAGAAGAATGGAAAGACTGGTTTTGAAGACCTGTGAACGAATGGATTGGTGGAAAAGATGGCACGCGTTTACTGATTTTAACAAGGAAAAAAAAGGAAATTTCAGGAAAGTAACAAAAAAAAAAGTCAAATAAAGCATGCCCTTTATTCAAAATACAATTCATACGTAACCTCCTTGAAGTTTGCTACCATGTGGAAAATTACACAAAGTTCATTGCAAGGACTCCACAAGAGCAATTTCTGCTACATTTGCTTCTCTCCAACTTAGAGGCTGAGGATGAAGTGAAGCTAACTAGAATAGCTTGATGCTGCTGCCAAAGTTATCAATGGGTAATAAAACAAAAACAAGAGTTGATAAATTCACACTCCATCTCATTAAATCTATTGTTCCCTGTTACAATACTAGACTCTGAGTTACATCTCGGAGATCAATAATATTTTCAGCCATACGTGTTTATGCATTGTCCAGAAACACAGGAAATACGTACCCACAAATGCTCTTACAATTCTAATTATTCTTATTCCCAGGATTATATAAAATATATCTGTAAATTAAATTTGAATATACTTACTTTGAAAGCTGCTTAAAACAAATTACTATTTTTCCAACAGAAAAAGAAAATGAACTTAAATATGATTTCATCTCGCTCTAATCTTTACTTATGAATGACTTTCAAAGCTATAATCTAATTGTAAGGTAGGATACCACTGTAAATCATGAAAAAGTGAAGCACAAGCAGTTTACGTCACTCATCTAAATCCTATGATTGGATTAGATGAATCAGAGCACTCTATTGTACTTACTTTTTATTAAAAATATATGCATTTGGCATTTCTTGTATTTGCCATTTTCCCCCTGAAATGCAAAGCATTTTATGCCATCAACATATTTGCTGGGTTGCCAATCACATGCGGTAATACTGTGAGTTGGTTCCAAGTGGAAACCAGAGGAACAACTTTCTGACTTTGCACTCCGAACAGGGTGCTTCGTTGACAAAAGCACATAAAGTAAACATAGCGTATTCAGTGTTTGATTTTTTGGCCATTTAAATAGGGCTGGATTTTACCAAGCCCACGACGTCATGATCCGTGGCAGGGGCGGGGCCTGAAGATGGGTCTGGATGAGGCCCCACCACAGACCGCGATGCCAGGAGGGCTGAGCCTGATCATCCCAGCGGCAGCGTGAGTCCCTGGCGGCACCCCCATCGCTGGGCAATGGGACCTCAATTAAAATATTCAAATGAATAAAATTAATACATTTACATAGACTTACCGCCAATCTTGAGGGCCCGCCATAATCTTCGGCATGGGGACGGCACTTCCCCACCTTCAATTCCCCGTCCGGGGAAAGGCAGCATGACACTGGTGAGGGGGTGAGGGGAGGGGGTGGGTGGGAGGAGATAGGATTTTCAGTGAGTGGGTGGCGGGACAGGGTCAAATGCACATAATAGGTGTGGAGGATGGTGGGAAGGGTTGAACTTGAAACTTTGTTCAGTTTGGGGGCAGGGGTGGAAGGTCAGGTGTAAAAGGTAAGTGTTTTGTGGGAGGGTGGAGGAGGGCATCTAATCATTATTGGGTTGGGAAAGGGGCATTAGAAATTTATTTATTTAATTTCAAGGGTATGTGTTTCAACATTTAAATTATGCGGCAGGGCTGGCTGCCCTTTAAAAATGGCGCCATGCCTGCACGCAGGCAGCTGATGCCATTGCTGGGGACAAACAGCCCACCCCCTCCACAAGATTGGGGGTGGGTGGGTGGGCTGCCCCGGCTATTTAAATAAGATGCTGTGCTTGAGATTGCAGTCACTCTTTGACGTGCAGGCCGCCATTTTTTGAGCGAGATCGTCGGCGGGCTCTTAAAATCCAGCCCATAATTTCTAATATGTAGTCTTGGTAGCCAAAGGTCCCCTCCAGGAGCTCAATGATGATATTTTAAGTGCCTGTTCCTCAAGGTTAAGAGAAAAATTGAGGTGTGATTTCTGTGCTGCCTCTCTATCAACTACCTCACTACAACTTGAGTTCGGAGTTCTGGTCATAACTCTGGCACAAAAGGTGCATGCTCCAGAAAAATCAAGGGGGAGAAAATGTAAAACAGACAGTAATGAATCAGGTACTAATAATAGTGTGGAGAATTAAGCTGTACAGGCAAGGAAAGTTCCAAGGACACCATAATTGGCTGAGGTGGCCCAGACCACAAAACAGAAAGATTAACCAGGATAGTGTACAGTAACCTGTCTATGAAAGATGGATATATAGGCATCAACATGATAGGGCTATAGGAGAGTGATTTTGTGGGTTTGTGCATTTGAGCTTTGGATTCACATTTAACCAGAACCACAAGAAATGCAATACTGAGAAACTACTAAAACAACTTAAAAAGAAATGTGCTGTAGCATTTTAGGGGCTTATTCTGGAATCTTCTTTTAAAGACTTTAACATGTCCTCTCACCCTAAAATAAGCTAATCCTTGGCTAAATGCTTTTTTTGTGCTAATTGTTACTCAAGACTTTAAAGGCGATTGTGGAGAGGAAGAATAATGAAATAGGTGTGAATCATTTTGTCATATTGCCATATACCATAATATTTTCATGATGCAATAAGACATTTTCATGCACATTGTATCATCACATCCAAGCATTTGGCAAAATACAAAAGGGTCATCAAATATTTCTCCTATTTCATTAATGTGAAAGACATTGTGATAATTAATGTGATCTCCACCTACTTTGGAATTTAGGTAAGGCTTAGAAAATTTAGCTTTACATCAGAGTTCAGACCTTTCTGAGTGAATAGCAATCATTTCATACTCAGAAATGATCTTGAACAGGACTTGGTCTGATCACAATTTTGAAGTAAGCTTGTTTATTACACAAATTAAACATGCTACATTAGATGGTGCAAATTCTGGACATATTAAAAAAATGAAAATCACATATCTGCCAAATGAGGACCCAGCAACAAACGACACAATTGAAAGATATAAAAAAACAATTTTTGTTTTCCAAAATTACATTGATGCAGGCTGAACAAATAGTAACTTATTTTGGGAAAGTTTAACCTATTTTAAGTTCATGTGAATGTCTTACCCATTCAGCTGTTGCCTCAATTCCCAGAAATGTTGCAATTACTTACCTGTGAAACAAATGACAGAAGAATGACATAAGATTAGTGAATGGAAAATCAAATAAAACACAGATTGATAGCACATTATGTATTTCACACCATAACTTGTTTCATGATTTTATATCTGTAGACTTATAGAAGGAAAGAAAGCAAAGAATGAAGTTGCATTTATATAGGACCTTTCACAACCTCAGGACATCTCAAAGGCCTTTACAGCCAATGGAGTACTTCAAGAATCACTGTTGTAATATAGGAAACATGGCAGCTAATTAGCACACAGGAAGCTCCACAAAGAGCAATGAGATAATGACCAGATAATCTATTCTTTTGGTGATGTTGGTTGAGGGCTAAATATTGGACAGGATATTGGGGAGAAAGCTCTTGCTCTTCTTTGAATAACACCACGGGATCTTTTACATCCAAGGGACGGCAGATAGGACCTCGGTTTAAAGGTCAAATCTTCAATCTAAATGTTTTGGTGGCGGTGGGGGGGGGGGGGGGGGGGGGTGGCGGTGTGGGGGTGGAAATGGGCGACTATTTATTTTCATTGTATTGAGCTGGAGTGGGGGGTGGTGAGGAGAACAGGTCAGAAATTTACTTGCAGTGTACTGGGGGGGGGGGGGGGTGGTACAGGGTTAAACTGTGCAGATTTGGCAGTCCTTTAAAAATGGCGCCAGCGCCTGCACAGAGGCAGCTGGCATCATTCACGGCGTCGCTGAGGCTGCCCCCACTACGTGATTGGGTGGTGCTCTGCCCTGCATATTTAAATGAGCCACCACGCACTAGATCATGGCGGCGTGCAGCTCATGCGTGCAGGCCACCATTTGTTTTGCCCTAGCAGTGGGAGAATAAAATTCAGCCCAATGTACTCCAGAAAAGCAGAACAGTTCAACAGTGCTGCAACATACCATGCCAAAGTGTGACAGGATTTAGGTTTAAATGACATGCACGTACACACACACCTTACCTCAGTCATGACACTATATGGGGAAGGTAGCAACCAAAACATAAGAGGTAGAATTGTTGGCAGGACAATGTTCCAAACCTCAAGTAACAAAATGGAAACCAGGTAATCTATCCACTCTCATTTGCAATTACTGCATAATGTGGGTAGAACAGCAAACAGGAGAGAAAGTAAAGGGAGCGAGAAGCAGAGTTAATGTTTCAGGTCAGTGACCTTTCATCAGAACTTAAGGTCACTGACTTGAAACGTGAACTCTGCTTCTCTCTCCATAGATGCTGCCAGACTTGCTGAATATTTCCAGCACTTTCCGTTTTTATTTCAGATTTCCAGCCTCCGCAGTATTTTGCTTTTATTTGAGAAAATAAAGGAACTTTGTACCCTTATAAAAACATATATGAACACTACAAACTGAATGGCACAAAACATTATTCTGAAATTCAAAGGGAGGCTTATCCATAGATTCCTCTCAAACATCTTCTCGTGAGTAGCTCCGAAGATGCATTTGCAGTGGTCTGAAGGTAGGCCACCCATCCCATCTCACCTCTTAAACATTCCATCACAAAGGGTAAAAAAAAGTTTTTTTAAAATCTATAACTGTTCCTACAGATCAAGAGGGAAAAGTCCTTTGATCTCACACTGTAGCTGAAACAGAAAGAACATGATACAGAGATTCCTATGGTGCCTGACAAAATAAGCTGCTCCTATCCTGTGCACCATGGAGAAAATCTGGTGATACAACCCAACAGACAAGAACAGGTCAAGAGGAATGGTAAATAGACCTCATTTACCCCCAAGTCCACGAAAAACTTCTGGTCCATTGTGACGATCCTAATCAAACCTGTGTCCCCTCCTATGGCTATCATTCTGATAGAGAGAATTTAGAATTTCTGAGAGAATTCATGTGGTGCACAGCTGATATTTATTGGCTGTTAATTTTGATAGTGTCCTTGGATTTGCACTCTGTGAAGGGTGAATTAGGCACCATGATAAAATTCTCTCAGCCTCGTAGTCAAACATGTTCAATCAATACCTTATTGACAGTCTTCTTCCCTGTCTTACATCATTTGTGTTTGTGTAATGTCAGGTTCAACAAAGCAGAAATTACAGCACTACGACAACATTGGAAATTAATTGGCACAATTTTCCAACATGTTTTATCAAGAGGAAAACAAAACAGCATTATACTGAGGTCCACTGATATCCATTGAAAATGAGGCGCAAACACATATAACTGACCTCTTGGGGCAAGGGGAGGGTGGAAGAAGCGGCAGGGGGGTGGGGGGGGGGGAAGAAGGGGCGAGGGGAGGGGGAGGAGAGGGGGAAAGGAGGCGGAGGAAGGGGGGATGGGAGGGGAGGAGGCAGCGGGGAGATGGGTAAGGAGAGTGAGCGGGGAGGGGGAAGGGTGAGTGAGGGGAAGGAGGAAGGGAGAGAAGGCAAGGGGAAAAGAAGGGGTGGGAGCGAGAGAGAGAGAGAGGGGAGGGGGAAGGGGTAGAGGGATGGGGTGGGGAGAGGGAGGGAGGGAGGGGAAGGGGGAGTGAGAGGGAGGGAGGGGAGATGGGAGGAGGAGGGGGAAGAGGAGGATGGATGGGGGAAGGAGGAGGGAAGACGATCTGGAATAGGGGGAAGAGGGGGAAGACTTGTATCGAACCACTACGAAGTCAATAAAAGGAGTGAAACCGGATGGATGACCTGGCATCGACCTCGGCACCGGAAACGACAACAGCAAACAGCCCTGCCGACCCTGCAAAGTCTTCCTTACTAACATTTGGGGGCTCGTGCAAAAGGTAGGAGAGTTGTTTCACAGACTAGTCAAGCAACAGCCTGACATAGTCATACTCACCGAATCATACCTGACAGCCACTGTCCCAGACACCGCCATCACTATCCCCGGGTACGTCCAGTCCGACCAGCAGGACAGACCCAGCAGAGGTGGTGGTACAGTGGTGTAAAGTCATGAGGGAGTTGCCCTGGGAGTCTTGAGCATTGACTCCAGACCCCATGAAGTCTCATGACATCAGGCCAAATATGTGCACGGACACCTCTTGCTGATAACCACCTACCGCACCCCCCTCCCCTCAGCTGATGAATCAGTACTGGCGGCACAGTGGCGCAGTGGTTAGCACCGCAGCCTCACAGCTCCAGGGACCTGGGTTCGATTCCGGGTACTGCCTGTGTGGAGTTTGCAAGTTCTCCCTGTGTCTGCGTGGGTTTTCTCCGGGTGCTCCGGTTTCCTCCCACAAGCCAAAAGACTTGCAGGTTGATAGGTAAATTGGCCATTATAAATTGTCACTAGTATAGGTAGGTGATAGGGAAATATAGGGACAGATGGGGATGTTTGGTAGGAATATGGGATTAGTGTAGGATTAGTATAAATGGGTGGTTGATGTTCGGCACAGATTCGGTGGGCCGAAGGGCCTGTTTCAGTGCTGTATCTCTAATCTAATCTAATCTAATCTACTCTTCCATGTTGAACAGCACTTGGAGGAAGCACTGAGGGTGCAAGGGCACAGAATATATACTCTGGGTGGGCGACTTCAATGTCCATCACCAAGAGTGGCTCGGTACCACTACTACTGACCGAGCTGGCTGAGTCCTAAAGGACATAGTTGCGAGACTGGGTCTGCGGAAGATGGTGAGGAAACAGACAAGAGGGAAAAATATACTTGATCTCGTCCTCACCAATCTGCCTGCCGCAGATGCATCAGTCCATTACAGTATTGGTAGGAGTGACCACCGCACAATCCTTGTGCAGTCAAAGTCCCGTCTTCACATTGAGGATACCCTCCATTTAGGGGCACATTTCGGGGACAGTGATCATAGTATTATAAGGTTTTATGGAAAAGGACAAGGAGTATTCCAGAGTAACAATAATTAATTGCGGGAGGACCAATATCAATAGGGGTGAGAACAGATCTGCCTCAGGTAACTTGGAATTGAAGATTGGCAAGCAAAACTGTAATTGAACAATGGGATGCCTTTAAAGACGAAATAGTTTGGGTACAGCCGAAGTACATTCCCATGAGGGGGAAAGTAGGAAAACCAAAGCCAGAGCTCCTTGGATAACAAAAGAGATAGAGAGTAAGATGAAACAGCAAAAGGATGCTTTTGGCTGATGTCAGGTTGATAATACAAGTAAGAACCAGGGTGAATACAGAAAGTTCAGAGGGGAAATGAAATGGGAAAGGAGTGGCAAAGAGAGTCAACCTAACAGGGAATCCAAAAGTCTTCTACAGGCATATAAATAGTAAAAAGGTGATAAAAAGAGTCATGGAGTCATACAGCACAGAAACAGGCCCTTCAGCCCATCGTGTCTGTGCTGGCCATCAAGCATCTAACTATTCTAATTCCATTTTCCAGCACTTGGCCCGTAGCCTTGCTATGGCATTTCAAGTGCTCATCTAAATACTTCTTAAATGTTGAGGGTTTCTGCCTCTACCACCTCTTCAGGCAGTGCGTTCCAGATTCCAACCACCCTCTGAGTGAAATTTTTTTTCCTCAAATCCTCTCTAAACCTCCTGCCCCTTTCCTTAAATCTATGCCCCCTGGTTATTGACCCCTCCGCTAAGGGAAAAAGTTTCTTCCTATCTAACCTGTCAATGCCCCTCATAATTTTGTATACGTCAATCATATCTCCCCTCAGCCTTCTCTGCTCTAAGGAAAACAACCCTAGCCTTTTCAGCCTCTCTTCATACCTGAGATGCTCCAGCCCAGGTAACATCCTGGTGAATCTCCTCTGCACCCTCTCCAGTGCAATCACATCCTTCCTATAGTGTGGTGCCCAGAACTGTACACAGTATTCCAGCTGTGGCCTAGCTAGCATTTTATAGTGCTCCATCATAACCTCCCCGCTCTTATATTCTATGCCTCAGCTAATAAAGGCAAGTATCCCATATGCCTTCCTAACCACCTTATCTACCTGTGCTGCTGCCTTCAGTGATCTATGGACAAGTACACCAAGGCCCCTCTGACCCTCTGTACTTCCTAGGGTCCTACCATCCATTATATATTCCCTTGCCTTGTTAGTGCTCCCAAAATGCATCACCTTCTCACACTTCTCAGGATTAAATTCTATTTGCCACAGCTCCGCCCATCTTACCCTCCCATCTATATCGTCCTGTAACCTAAGGCTTTCCTCCTCACTATTTATGACACCACCAATTTTCGTGTCATCTGTGAACTTACTGATCATACCTCCTGTATTCATGTCTAAATCATTAATCATAGGTTACAGCAAGGGACTTAGCACCGATCCCTGTGGTACACCACTGGTCACAGGCTTCCACTCGCAAAAACAATCCACGACCATTACCCTCTGCCTCCTGCCACTAAGCCAATTTTGGTTCCAATTTGCCAAATTATCCTGGATCCCATGGGCTTTTACTTTCTTAACCAATCTCCCATGCAGGACCTTATCAAAAGCCTTACTGAAGTCCATGTAGACTATATCAACTGCTTCACTATCATCTAAACATCTAGTCACCACCTCGAAAAATTCAATCAAGTCAGTTAGACACGATCTCCCCCTGACAAAGCCATGCTGACTATCTCTGATTAATCCCTGCCTCTCCAAGTGGAGATTAATCCTGTCCCTCAGAATATTTTCCAATAGTTTCCCAACCATGATGTTAGACTCACCAGCCTGTATTACCTGGTTTATCCCTGATATCCTTCTTGATTAATGGTACCACATTCGCTGAGCAGTAGGGCCAATTAGGGACCAAAAAAGGGATTTACACATGGAGGTAGAAGGTATGGCTGAGGTAGGAATTGAGTGTGTCTGTCTTTGCCAAGGAAGATGATGTTGCCAAAGTTGTAGTGCAAGAGGAGGTAGTTGAGACACTGTATGGGCTAAAAATTGAGAAAGGGCAGGTATTAGAAAGGTTGGTTGTGCTTAAATGTGATACTGAGGGAAGTAGGGTGGAAATTGCAGAAGCACTGGCCATAGTCTTCGAATCCTCCTTAGTTGGTGCAGAGGACTGGAGAATGGCACATGTTACACCCTTGTTATGAAGACCCCCACCCGCCAAGAATAATGCATATTCATTTCATCACATGAACACCAATTTTAAACTGTCGCTGGAGTGAAGAGATGACTTGTATAAAGAGATCAGCAGTGGCTGGAAGTACATTTGCATACTCAGAGACAGTGCTTGGAGACACAAAAGAATTTCTCACTGATTCAATTAACAGAAATTGGTCTGGGCAATGGTGATCCACATCTTGTTGGTGTAAGAGACAGCACTACACCACCCCCCTCCCCCTACTGAGAGCTTTGGAATCCACAAAAGATGCAGAAGAGGCCGTTGAAAAAACTAAGTCACATGACTAACCTGCTGGTCAACTTGGAGGTTTGAATTGTGCTCATAGGAGTTTTGAACACAGACTGCAGATTGTAACTTGATCCTGGAACAAGACAGCCTCTCTCCTGGCTGACTCTCTCTTGCTTTCTCACAGGTCTCTAGACCCACTGAAGACCCGTAAACCTCAAGAGAGAAAAGACTCCTACATCGAAACAAGTTAAAGTGTGCACTGGGCCCCAACGAACAGCAAGACTTACCGGCAACCAAAGACTCACATCGAACTCAAAGGACAGTGAACAAACTCCAGCTATTGCTTCAAACTTTTCTGCTTTATTCTTTCTACTTTTCTGTCTCTATCTGCATGTGTGTTTATTGTGTATGCATGCTAGTGTGGTTGCGTCGCATATTCGTAGTCATTAACCAAATTAGAGTTTAAGATTAATAAACTTTCACCTTTCTTGTTTAAATCTAAGAAAATCTGTCTGATTTGACTTCTTTGCCTTGCTATTGGAAAGCAGTGAACAAGGATTCGCTGAGGGGGAGCTAAAAACAGTATTTTAAAAAATTAAACCCTGTTACAGTTAGACCAGGCAAAGGCTGAGAGGGAACCCCCAGACCCCAATCTCACCTGGTCGTAACACCCTTGTTCAAAAAAGGGTGTCAGGATAAACCCAGCAACTACAGGCCAGTCAATTTAACCTCAGTGGTGGGAAAGATTGTAGAAACGATAATGCGGGACAAAATTAACAGTCACTTGGACAAATATAGATTAATTATGGAAAGCTAGCATGGATTTATTAAGGGTAAATCATGCTTAACTAATTTGATTGAATTTTTTTGATGAGCTAACAGAGAGCTTTGATGAGTGTAATGCAGTTGATGTGGTGTACAGGGAATTCAAAAAAGGTGTTTGATAAAGTTTTACACAACAGGTTGTCAGCAAAGTTGAAGCCCATGAAATAAAAGGGAAAGTGATAGCATGGATACAAAGTTGGCAAAGTGATTGAAAACAGAGAGCAGTGGTGAACGGCTGTTTTTCAGACTTGAGGATGGTATATAGTGGGGTTCTCCAGGGGTCAATATTAGCACCACTGCTTTTCTTGATCTATATTAATGACCTAGACTTGGGTGTACAGTGCACAATTTCTAATTTTGCAGATGACACAAAACTTGGAAGTACTGCGAACTGTGAGGACAATAACATTAGACTTCAAGTGGACATAGACAATCTGTTGGAATGGGTGGACATGTGCAGATGAAATTTAATGCAGACAAGAGTGAAGTGATACATTTTGGTAGGAAGAACAAGGAAAGGCAATATAAAATAAAGGCTATGGCTCTAAAGGGGGTGCAGGAACAGAGGGACCTGGGGGTATATGCGTATAAATCAGTGAAGATGGCAGGTCAGGTTGAGAAAGTGTTTCAGAAGGCATTTGGGATCCTAAGCTTTATAAATAGAAGCGAGGAAGTTATGATGAACCTTTATAAAACACCGGTTCAGCCTCATCTGGAGTACTGTGTTCAATTCTGACACCACACTTTAGGAAAGATGTGAAGGTGTTGGAGAGGATCTAAAAAAGATTCACGAGAATGGTTCCAGGGATGAAAGACTTCAGTTATTTGGAGAGATTGGAGAAGCTGGGGCTATTCTCCATAGAGAAGGGAACATTAAGAGGAGATTTGACAGAGGTGTTAAAAATCAAGAGGAGTCGAGACAGAGTAGAAAGGGAGAAGCTGTTCCCGTTGATAGAAGGGTGAGAACCAGAAGACACCGATTTAAGGTGACTGGCAAAAGAACCAGAGGCGACATAAGAAAAAGTATTTTTTTAATGCAGTAAGTAGTTAGGATCTGGAAAGCACTGTCTGAGAGTAGGGTAGTGGCAGATTCAATCATAGAAGCATAGAATTATAGAACGTTTAAGGCACAGAAAGAGGCCACTTGGCCCATCGTGTCTGTGCCGGCAGAAAAACATCCACCCATTATAATGCCACCTTCCAGTATTTGGTCCGTAGCCCTGCAGATTACGGCATTTGAGGTGCACATCCAGACTCCTTTTGAATGAGCTGAGCGTTTCTGCCTCAACTATCCTTTCAGGCAGTGAGTTCCAGACCCCCACCACCCTCTGGGTGAAAAAGTTCTTCCTCATCTCCCCTCCAATTTTTCTACCAATCACTTTAAATCTATGCCCCCTCGTCACTGACCTCTCTGCAAAGGTGAATAGACCCTTCACCTTCACTCTATCCAGGCCCCTCAAAATTTTGTACATTTCACTCAGATCTCCCCTCAGCTTTCTCTGTTCCAAGGAGAACAACCCCAGCCTATCCAATCTTTCCTCACAGCTGCATTTTTCCAGTCCTGGCAACATCCTTACAAATCTACTCTGTACCTTCTCTAATGCAATTACATCCTTTCTGTAATGAGGTGACTAGAACTGCACACAGTACTCAAGTTGTGGCCTAACTAATGAGTTATACAGTTCCAGCATAACCTCCCTGCTCTTGTATTCTATACCTCAGCTAATAAAAAGAAAGGATTCCATATGCCTTCTTAACCACCTTACCTTCAGGGATCTGTGGACATTTACTCCAAGGTCCCTCACTTCTCTACACTTCTCAGTATTTTCCCATTGATCGTGTATTCCTTTGCCTTGTTTGACCTCTCCAAATACATCACCTCACACTTCTCCAGAATGAATTCCATTTGCCACTTTTCTGCCCATCTGACCAGACCACCAATATCTTATTGCAGCCTACAGCTATCCTCCTTGCTATCTACCACACGGCCAATCTTTGTGTTGTCTGCAAACATCTTGATCATGCCTGCTACATTTACGTCCAAATCATTAATGTATACCACAAAAAGCAGGGAACCTAGTACAGATCCCTGCGGAACGCCACTGGAAACAGGTCTCCAGTCGCTAAAACAGCCGTCAATGATTACCCTTTGTTTCCTGCCACAGAGCCAATTTTGGATCCACCTTGCTGCATTTCCCTGGATGCCATGGGATTTTATTTTTTTAAACCAGTATGCTCTGTGGCACCTTGTCAAAAGCCTTGCTAAAATCAATATAGACCACATCAACTGCACTACCCTCATTTATCTTCCTTGTTACTTCTTCAAAAAATTCAATCAAGTTGGTCAAACAAGATCTTCCCTTAACAAATCCATGCTGACAATCTTTAATTAACCTGTGCCTTTCTAAGTGACAATTTATCCTGCCTCTCAGAATAGATTTCAATAGTTTGCCCACTACTGAAGTTAGACTGACTGACCTGTAATTATTCGGTCTATCCCTTGTTCCCTTTTTAAACAGAGGTGCAATGTTAGCAGTTCTCCAATCCTCCAGCACCACACCTGTATCCAGTGAGGACTGGAAAATGATGGTCAGACCTTCTGCTATTTCCTCTCTTGCTTCTTTTAACAGCCTAGGGTACATTTCATCTGGCCCTGGTGATTTATCAACTTTCAAGGATGCTAATCCCATGAATACTTCCTCTCTCCCTATGTTTCTCATCCAATACTTCACACTCCTCCTCTTTAACTACAATATCTGCATCGTCCCCTTCTTTTGTGAAGACAGGCGCAAAGTATTCATTAGGAACGATACCAACATCTTCTGCCCCTACACATAGGTTACCTTTTTGGTCTTTCATGGGCCCTACTCCCTCCTTAGTTATCCTCTTATTCTTAATGTATTGATAAAACATCTTTGGGTTCACCTTGATTTTGCTTGCCAATAGTCTTTCATGTCCTTTCTTTGCTTTCCTAATTTCCTTTTTGATTTCACCCCTCCACTTTCTACACTGGTCTCGGCTTTCTGTAGTATTGAGTTCTTGGTGCCAGACATAAGCTTTCCTTTTCTGCCTTATCTTACCCTGTAAGCTCCTTGACATCCATTTGGCCATCTCACCTATTTTCTTTGTGGGAACATGTTTATTCTGAACCCTTTGAATCTCCCCTTTGAATGCCTCCCACTGTTCTGACACTGATTTACCTTCAAGTAACTTTCCAGTCCACTTTTGCTAAATCACTCCTCAATTTGGTAAAACTGGCCTTGCCCCAATTGAGAACTCTAACTCCTGTTCTATCTCTGTCCTTTTCCACAATTATGTTAAAACTGACTGAATTATGATCACTACCACCAAACTGCTCTTCCACTGCCACCCCTTCCACTTGCGCATTTTCATTTCCTAAAACTAAGTCTAAAACTGCACCCTCTCTTGTTGGACTTGTTACACACTGGGCAAAAAAGTTCACCTGAATGCAGCTCAAGAATTCTGCTCCCTCAATTCCTTTCACACTAAAACTATCCCAGTTAATATTGGGGTAGTTAATATTCCATACTATTACTGCCCTATTGTTCTTACACTTCTCAGAGATTTGCCCACATATCTGCTCCCTCTGACTGTTTGGGAGTCTATAGTACACTCCCAGCAGTGTGATTGCCCCTTTTTTGTTCCTTAGTTCAATCCATATGGCCTCATTTGATGAACCTTCTAACATATCATCCCTCCTCACAGCTGTAATAGTTTCCTTGACCAAAATTGACCACTCCCCCTCCTTTCTTATCCCCCTCCCTATCGTTTATGAAAACCCTGTAACCAGGAACATTGAGCTGACATTCCTGTCCCTCCTGCAGCTGTGTTTCTGTAATAGCTATGACATCATACTGCCACATCTATCTGTGCCCTCAGCTCATCTGCTTTATTTGCTATACTCCTTGCATTGAAATAGATACCCTTGAGCACTGCCAAACTTTTCTTTTTATTTACTCTGTCTTTCAGACTCATCCATTAACTTTCTGCCTTCCATTTTCATTTCAGAATTTGTCCCAGCTGAGTATAGCCTCAGGTCCCCATCCTCCTCCCAAACTAGTTTAAATCCTCCCCAACAGCACTAGCAAAATGTCCCGCAAGGAACTCAGTTCCAGCTCTGTTCAGGTGCAACCTGTCTGACCTGCACAGGTCCCATCTCCCCCAGAGCCGATCCCAATGTCCCAGGAATCTAAAGCCCTTCCTCCTGCACCATCTTTCCAGCTACACATTCATCTGAATTATTCTTCTATTTCTATACTCACTTGCTCGTGGCATTAGAAGTAATCCAGAGATTACTACTTTTGAGGTCCTGCTTGCTAATTTCTTACCAAGCTCCCTAAATTCTGACTGCAGGACCACATCCCTCTTTCTACCTATGTCGTTGGTTCTGATGTGGACCACGACTGCTGGCAGTTCACCCTCCCCTTCAGGATGCTCTGCAGCCGCTCAGTGACATCCTTTATCCTGGCACCAGGGAGGCAACACACCATCCTGGATTCACGTCTGTGGCCACAGACTATTGAATCACCTATCACGATGGCTCTTCCAGTCTTCCCTGTACCCCCACCCCTGTGCAGCTGAGCCCCGCGTGTTGCCATGGACTTGGATCTGGCTGCACTCCCCAGGTGAAGCATCACTGTCCTCAGTATTCAGAACTGAATTCCTGTTGCAGAGTGAGATGCACTCAGGGGTCTCTTGCACTACCTGCCTGATTATTTTTGACTGCCTGATGGTCACCCATTCCCTCTCTCAATGCATACTCTTAAGCTGTGGGGTAACCACATCTATAAACGTGCTATCCATGTAGCTGTCATCCTCAGGAATGCCAGCTGCCACTCAAGTTACATGGCTTTCAAAATGAAATTGGATAATTACCTGAAGAGAAAAAAATTGCAGGCTATGGAGGGAAGGCGGGGGAGTGGAGCTACCCAAGTTGCTCTTACAGGGACACGACAGGCCGAATGGCCTTCCTTTTCTGAGTTGTACTATTCCATGATTCTACATTACCCTGTCCACTATACTGGCATTCAAAGAATCATTCAGGTTTGTCAGGCATCACCTGCCCCTTACAAATCCATACAGATCCCTGATCTGCTGCAAATTTTCAAGGTGTTCAGTCACCCTATCCTTAATTATGTTATAAATAATATACATAACATAGGAGTTTTAAAATTCGCACATACAAGTATTATGTCAAAGCTCAGAGATAGAGCATGGAAAGCAGTGCCATGGCGTCTTTTATGTCCACCTGAGAGGGAAGGTGAGGTCTTGGTCTAAAATCTCAATCGAAACCTCTGATTATTCAGCACTCCCTTGGTACTGTGCTGAATTGTCAGACTTCATTAGGTGTTCAAATCTCTGGAGTGAGACTTAAACCCACAACCTTCTGATTCAAAGGAGAGTGCGCTACCACTGTACCACAACTAACATCTAGAAGAGTTAAAGCAAACAAATTGCTGGTAGAATTGTGCAATAATACTAGCTTTCTGAATCACTGGGTCTCCTTCCAGAAGAAAAAGAGACTGCTACAGGAAAGCCAGGCTAAAACTTAAACCAAGTGGGGACAAAAAGACTTAGAAGGAACACTGAGGCAGCAATAGAAAATCATTTATACAAAACTGAGAGGGGAAGGTCAAGAGGGAAACAGGATCCAAGATGATACAAATTGCAGTGTAGAGGTCAGCCAACAGACACGCACAAACTCAGAAACAATTTGGTGAACAATTGAATGCTCCAACGGGGTGGCATTAGGATCTCTCTGGATGGATGAATTAAGATGGGCTAAGCAGTCTTGCTCATCCATCATTGTCTTGTGATATTGTCATCTCAGGAATTCCCCCTCCTTTTCAAATCTGCTGTCATCTGCTCGCTCCTCAAAAAAAAAAACGCCCTTGACCCCTCCGTCCTTACAAATTACTGCCCTATCTTTAACCTCCGTTTCTCTCCAAAGTTCTTGAACATGTTGTCATTTCCCAAATCCATGCCCATTTTCCTTGCAATTCTATGGAATATCTCTGTAACCTTTGCTAGCCCTACAATCCTCAGAGAAATCTGTGTTCCTCCAAATCTGGCCTCTTATGTAACCCCTTTCCCTTCGCCCCACAATTGTCAGCTGTGCTTTTAGTCACCTAGGTCCAAAGCTCTGGAATTCCCGAAACATAGAATGCATTTGAGAAAGTTTCATAGAACTGGAACCAACCATGGAACAGGCTATTTTAGATCTTGTTTTATATAATGAGGCAGGGGTAATTAGTAAGGGACTGTCTGACAAAGATGATAGAATTTCACAATGAGTTTGAGTGACGTACAGAGACATTCGGCTAGATTTTATCAGCTCTTTGGGGACGGGCTGGGAGACAGGGGACCGGGGACAGGGAAGTGGGGGATGGGAACGTCCGTAAAATGGCGTGGGAAAGTGGGGGGGGGTTAGAGTGCACATCATTTTCCCACCGCCATGATATTTTGCCAGTGGCAGGGAAGGTGGAGGACGGCCCTCCCGCCCAGAGGCCAATTGAGGGCCTCTTCCCACTACCGCTGACATTTTACCAGTGACAGTTAGGCCCTCCGCTGCATGGGAAGACTGCCAGATGAACTCTGGTGGCCTCTGAGAGCTTGGGGAGAGCCCTCCTATCCGGGCACTCTTTGGCCCACAGCGACAATGGCCGCCCCTGTGGCAATGGTGGCACCTGCCTTCAACAACTACCAGCGCCCCTCGCTGGAGCCTGCCTGACTGGCCCTGGTGTCCCCTAGTTGGGAGGACGCCATCTTTCCATGGCATCCTCTTCTTCCAGGTGCAGTCTTAGCAGTGACCACCGCTCCCGGTAGCACTGTCGAGACATCTGAGCTGCCTGCCCTTTAAAGGGACAGCAGTCTCGACAGCAACTAACTAATTGCTAGTCCCCCATAAAATGAGGCTGGGGGTCCCACAAACAACTGAAGTGGGGTCGCCCCTGGTTATCCAGCCATTGTCAGGACCCCCACCGCAAGCATATAATTCAGCCCACTAAACAAATATTGAAAACTATACAAAAAATACAGGAAATAGCGGTGGAAAAAACACAGGAAGTAATGGGGATCCAAGGTCAATGAGAGTGAGGAACTTAAAGTAAAGTAATTAATATGAGTAAAGAAAAGTGTTGGAGAAATTAATGAGACTGAAAGCCGACAAATCCCTTGGACCAGATAGCCTCCTCCTAGTGTTCTAAAAGAGATGGTTGCAGAGTTCTTATTGGATGTATTGGTTGTGATCTTCCAAAATTCCCTAGATTCTGGAATGGTTCCAGTAGATTGGAAGGTAGCTATTTAAGAAAGGAGCGAGAGGAAATGGAACTACAAGCCAGTTAGCCGGACATCAATCATCAGGAAAATGCTGGAATCCATTATTGAGGAAGTGGCAGCAGAGCACATAGAAAATCATAATATGATTAGGCAGAGTCAACATGGTTTTGATGACAGGGAATCTTTTAGAGTTTTTTGAGGATGTAACCAGCAGGGCAAATAAAGGGGAATCAGTGGATGTCGATTTTCAAAAGGTATTCGATAAGGTGCCACGCGAAAGATTGGCGCACAAGCTAAGGGCTCATGGGTTTGGGAATAATACATTAGAATGGGTAGAGAGTTGGTTAAAGGTCAGAAAACCAAGTGTAGGAATAAACAGGTCTTTTTCAGTTTGGCAGGCTGTTATTAGTGGAATGCTGCAAGGATCAGTGCTGGGGCCTCACTATTTACAATGCACATTAATGACTTAGATGAAGGGACCCAGTGTAATGTCTGCAATACAAAGCTAGGTGGGACAGTAAATTGTAAAGTGGACATTAAATGGCCATAGGTTAAGTGATTGGGCAAGAAGGTGGCAGATGAAATATAATGTGAGGAAATGTGAGGTTATTCACTTTGGTAGGAAGAATAGAAAAACAGAATGTGTTATAAATGGTGAGAAATTATTTAATGATTTGAGTGTCCTTGCAAAGAAACAGAGGAAGTTAATTTGCAGGTATAGCATGCAATTAGAAAGGCAAATGAGATGTTGGCCTTTATTGCAAGGAGATTGGAGTACAAGAGCAAGGACATTCACTACATTGATTCTGGTGATGAGTGTTGTCCTATAAGGAGAGATTGAGTAGAATGGGCTTTTGGAGTTCAAAGAATGAGAGGTGATCACATTGAAACATATAAGATTCTGAGAGGGCTCCACATGGTAAATGCTGGGAGGCTGTTTCCACTGGCTGAAAAGTCTAAACTAGGGGGCGTAGTCTCAGCATAAGGGATCGGCCATTAGGACTGAGATGAGGAGATATTTCTTCACTCAGAGGATTGTGAATCTTTGGAATTCTCTACTGCAGAGGGTTGTGGATACTCAGTTGCTGATTATATTTGAGGCTGAGATCTATAGATATTTGGACTCCAAGGAATTCTGGGGATCAAGCGGGAAAGTGGAGTTGAGGTCAAGGATCAACCATGCTTTTATTATATGGCAGAGCAGGCCTCAGAGGCCACATCGGCCTACTCCTGCTCCTATTTCTTATGTTTTTATGTAAACCCCTTTGCCTCACTCTTCTTTAGGATGTTGTTCAAAATCTACCTTTGGCCTTTTGGTTACCTGTCCTAATATCTACTTCTTTGGCTCATGTCAATTTTTGTCTGATTACGTTCCTATGAAGTGCCTTGAGACATTTTCCAATGTAAAAAAGCACTACATAATTGCAAGTTGTTGTTGTTGAACTACAAGCAACAAAGCCCTGAGTTTACTCCCCTTCCCAAAGGCAGATATGTCCTCAAGCTGGTTTATCCTAAACTGTCCAGACCAAGATGCTGTTTACAGTAGCATAAATAAGGTGAGATTTATTCTCTGTAAAGGAACTTCCGCTTCTTCCCCTTTCTCGCATCAACTGCACCATATACCACTCCTGATGTCACTCTTAGACTATCCAAGACCAATATAGAGCTATTTCTCTCTTTAACTTTCCCTACTTCCCTGCATGAACAGACATGTCCTACACCAAACCCATCCTACAGTGACACTAATTCATTGTAGGAGGAATTGTGGGAGTAACTGGTGTTCTAAAATCTAGGCTTGGGAGGAGGCCTGCCTATTTAATTTGCTAATCTCCAAAAAAACATTGAATAAAAAAGGAAATTTTTCGATAGCTGTAAATCTTTAACATCCATTGACAGTTTTTCACAAAAAAGAAACAATTTCTTATGGTTAGGATACCTACTGCTATGAAAGTGTGCAGAGTTGTTCATCACTTTAATTAGAATAGTTTAATAACTTTCAATGACATTTGTCAATTACATATCAAATTATACTTTAAATACAGACTATCAGTAATTTATTTTCTAAAAATGTTAATCCATGTATCTGCATAAATACTTCACAAATATGCTCAGCAATTTTGGACATCAACCTGGAAATCTCATTATAGCAATTTTCTTGGATTTTCAGCATCACTCACTATTACTAAGAAATTCTAAAATTAGTAGGCTACAGACTTGACGTCACTGTTACCGTGGAGACCACATCCATCATGGAACACATGCCATTCCAATCTCAGTGTTGACTCTTTTCAGGCAATTACAATGGTAACATCTTATTTATTCAGCCAAACTAACATTTGTCTAAGATTATATGTTAGCAATTAAAGGAGTATTAGAATCTTCTTTTTGTGTTATGTAACCGAAGTCCCTCATTCCTGGAACTATTTTCAAATCTTTTCTGCACCCTTTCTAAAGCCTTCACATCCTTCCTAAAGTGCAACACCCAGAATTGGACACAATATTCCAGGTGAGGCCGAACGAGTGTTTTATAAAGTTTCATCATAACTTCCTTGCCTTGGTACTTTATGCCTCTATTTATAAAGTCCAGCATTTCGTATGCCTTTTTAACCACTTTCTCAATCTGTCCTGTCACCTTCAATGATTTGTGCCTAAATATTCCCAGGTCTCTCTGTTGCTGCAGCCCCTTTAGCATTGTAATCTCTACTGTATATCACCCTTCTCTCTCTTTCTACTAAAATGTATCATTTCACACTTCTCTGTGTTAAATTTCATCTGCTATGTGTCCACAAATTCCACTAGATAGGCCAGATCGGGTGAGGATTGAAAATTTCCTTTCCTAAAGAACACTAGTGAGCTAGATATGTTTTTAATGACAGTCTGGTAGTTATATGGTCACCATTACTGAATATTAGCTTTATATTGCAGATTTTAATTGATTGAATTTACATTCTCCACCTGCCCTGGTAGGATTTGAACTCATGCCTCAAGATTAATCCAGTAACATATCACTATGCTATCATACCCCACAAAATACTCCTTTTAATACACAGAAATGTAAGGGGCTGGATTTTACCAGCCCCTCAGCAACACGGGGAGAGGTCTGTAAAATACTTGTGGGAACGACCTGCCACGACCCACAACGCCATCAAGGCCCCGCCAGATATTTGCGGGGGCGGTGAGGCCTTGGGGCCTTCATTAAAATATTGAAATGAGCTCACTTAACATGCAAATGAACTTACCTGCTGCCGATGGCTGTCCCATGCCGCTTTTACAGCCGCTGGCCACAACTCACATGCCTTCGAAGCTCCGTATGGAGTTCCAAGGTGAGACACTGGTGGGGAGGGGGGGAGGAATAAAATTATCAGGGCGGGGGAAAGCGGAAAAAACAGTCTTTATTGGCTGTAGGGATGGTGGGAAGGGGTTTAGGGTCAAAGAGAATAAAGTTCGGGGGGGAATGGTCGTGAGTGAGAACTCAATCTTTGGGGGGAGGGTAGAGCACAAAACTAAATATGTATGCATTGGGGGGGTGGAGGGAGAGGGGAGTTGAAGTTTTAATAACATTCTATTTTAATTGAATTGAAAACATGTCACTTCAAAAATGTAAATGACTCCTGAAGGGCTTCAAGCCCTTTAAAAATGGTGCTGGATGCCGTTGCCAGGGACATGGTGGTCACCCCCTCTACGTCATTAGGGGTGGCTGCTCTGACCCCTCCATTTAATATATCGTGGGGACTCTGGCCAGAATTGAACGCCACCCCAGCGAGATGATGGTGGCATGGAGGCGGCGTAAAATTGAGCGGCAGGCTCAGGGAGGCCTACTCGCCCCGATTCCGCCTCCAGACAAGTTTACAGAGGTCAGGCGGGGGGGTGGGTGGGGGGGGGGGGTGTGGGAAATGGCCCACCCACCTGCCCGAGGCAAATCAAGACGCTTAAGTGGCTACTTAAGGGCCCTCTCCCGCCTCCATGGGTATTTTACCCGTGACAAGTGGGTGTGCTGGGGGACATGAAAGGCCGTCCAGAGATAGCTGCCAGCCTTTCCATGCCCTGTGGGGGGGGCATGGTAGTCGGGCACAGGGTGCCCGATTGACGGCCGCTCCTGCCTCCCAACCCACCCCCGGGACCCAAGACACCCCACTCCCCCCATAAGGACCACTCCAGCCTCACCAGGGAAGGACCGATCACCTGATGAGGCATGCCCCTACTTACTTTCTCTCCTTGATCCATGGCATCAGCAGGGCTGCAGTCCCAGCAGTGGCCACCGCTCCTGGTGGCGCTGCTGGGACTAAGATCTGCCGGCCCGCTGATTGGCCGGCAGCTCACTGAGGCGGGACCTCCTCCCTCAAGTGGGTGGAAGTCCCGCCTCGGGATCCGTAAAATACGGGACGGATCCCCAGGCTAGGTGGAAGTGGGTTCGCCACCGACTTTCACGTCGGAGTCCGGCTCCCATCCATCCACCGTAAAACTCTGGCCTCTGCGTCAGCACTTCCAGGTCGGAATGCTGCTGTCATCACAGTGCATAGTTGTTTCCGGTGCCTAGGTTGATGCCTCGTGGTCCATTCCTTATTGTCTTTTTCGTGGTTAGGTACAACTGAGTGGCTTGTTAAGCCATTTCAGAGGGTATTTTAAGAGTCAACCACACTGTGGTTGTGTCCAAAATCACTTGTATGGCAGACCAGGTAAGGGCAGCAGATTTCATTCTCTAAAGGACAGTAGTAAACCAGATGGTTTCTGTAGTAGAACAATGGTTTTGTGGCCATCATTAGACTTGTTTTTTAACTTTGGGATTTGTTGTTTTATTAACTGAATTTAAATTCCACCTTTGTTTGCTGTGGTGGGATTTGAACCCATGTCCCCAGAGCAATACCCTGGGCATTTAGGTTACTAGTCCAGTGACAATACCACTACACCACCACCTCCCCCTCCCCTGATGGAAAAAGGACAGATTGACTACCTTGGATCTTTTCTCTCTTGAAATTAGAGAATTCTAGAACTGAAAATAGATAACATAGAAATTGTTAAAATTATAAAATGGTTGTACAAATTGGATCCAGGTAAGCTTTTCTACTGTTTGCAGAATTTAAGCCCGAGGCACAAGATCACCACAAATGGTGAAATGTATCTTTCCTGCTCAGATGCTTTTTAATCTGTGATGTATTTCCAGTTTTAATTTCAGATTTCTAACATTTCAAATTTTCTTGTTACCTTTAATAAGTTTGGAATATTCCACAGAAATCCCAAATTTTGTTATGTATATTATTTGCCTCTTCAAACAAGCAGTATAATAAATGTTAATTGAATTTAGTTTGATAAATGGGATTCATAAAAATAGAATCCATGTGCTGATATCGCTATCTGATAAAAAACATACTAATCATCTAAATTAATCTATCTTTCAGAGTACTTTTGTGAAGTACAGGCACACACTTACTATTCATACATTAATTTTATCAACAGACTATGCCACAACTAACCCGCCCTCCAATATCAATAATCATTAAATGATGAAAGTAGAGCCATTGTAAAAAGTACTCAGTAACCCTAAAGGGCATTATTGTATTCAGGTCATTATTACTGAAGTGTTCTTATTAGTTCTAAAAAATGCCTTGATCCATGTTATACACAAGGGCATAGAAACAAAAAAAGAGCATTACAATTTATAATTTAATTCCCTCATTATGTAAATTATTTTCTTTTCCAATGTAGATTCATTGAAAATGTCCTCCCCTTACACAATTCTATTATAGATGAAAGAGACAAAACAACATAGACATCTGATCAGGCCCAAAGGCAGTCAAGCAGGAAGCAGAGTGCACGATGCACGTGCCTGTTCATGTGGTCCCAGGCAGCATCTTAAATTCATGCTGGAACCTCATTAAAATGATATTCAGTGGCTGCAAGCCTGTTTGGGGAGTAGGAAATCACACATCTCTGACATTGCATAAGGGCAGCCAGCACCTCTTAAAGGGGAGGTGCACCCTGTCAGCAAACAGAAGGGAATCTGCCCAGATTAAAGGGGATGGCTGGATGAGGTCCATGTAAAGCATTTAGATTCTCCAAAATGGCATTGGAGGCTTTTCTGCAGGCCGTGGACAGCAGAAGGGTGATTCTGTTCCCACCAGGGAAAGAGGCTGAGCCCACCTTCACAGCCTCTCCCTGTCGAAGAAAACCTTGCTGCCCATCATGGGCAGGGGAGAATCCTAGGCATAGTGAGAGGAGATGTCATAGAGGGTTTTATCACACCTATCTTCTTTTCCCACTTCCATCTAACCAGCTTGTCATTTATGATGGATCTCAATCGCACCTAACCTATTTTCCTACTATATCGATTAATCTATTCACTGTCTGGAAAATTGATCGATTTGTCTCTTGAAACTATTTACATTCTCCAGTTGGAATTATAAGCCTGGAATTTCCAATCAATGTTATGATAAAGCCAGCAGTAATCCATTACCATTGAAATTAAAATAATGCCAAACTAAAAATCTGAGCTTATCAAATCATAGAAATTCAAGCATAGGCATTTGGCTCATGGTGCCTGTACCACATCAGAGTTATCGCTCTTGTCCCATTTTCCTACTGTTTTCCCCATACCCTTTAATATTTTTCTTCAACTGTTAATCTAATGTCTTGTTAAGCTTGTGAGCAAATCAACTTCAATAGCAATTGTGCTATTCTATTCCATGTTTCAATAGCCCTTTGGGAGAAACAAATTCCTGCTTTATGTTTCAGTATTAATCCTGATAACTATCAAACACTATATAGCAAAGCCAAAGCTAAACACTACAGATGCTGGAAATTTGTAAAACAGAAAATGCTGGAAATATTCAGCAGGTAAGGCAGCATCTATTGCGAGAGAAACAAAGTTAATGTTTCAGATTGATAATCTTTCATCTGATGAAGGTCATTAACCTGAAACTTTGGGCAGGATATTCCCGGAGGCTTCAGAACCCAGATGCTGGGACCAAAGTGAGTCCCGAGCCTGCACTTGCTCGCAGCCGGACTGGCGGAGCTATTTTCACGGCCTCCTAAATGGCCGCTTCCAAGCGTGCTGCACAACTAGGGATGGCTGACAAGCTCCCAGTGCTGCCGGCCCAAATAGAGAGTCAACCGTTCTGAAGACTCGGCAGCCTCACCAGGACAGGCGGACTCTGCTGAGGCAGCTCGGGGATCAGAGAGGTAAATTTAAAACAAAATCTCAGAGGGGTGAAGCAGGCAGGCCCCTTGGATTGAAGAAGAAACCCCTTTGGATGGCTCAATTGGGCTGCAGGAGCTGCCTTTCCTGCCTGTGGCCCCAACTATGGGGCATGGAGCCTCCGGCTCAGATGGTCTCCGGACTGCCGCAGGAAGGTGAGTTCCAATAAAAGCTGGCGGCTTCCACAAATGGTGGCGCACCAGTTCACCATCAGCAAAATGCCGGTGGGCCTGCTAAATTGCTCCTAATTGGGGCCTAAAGCAGGAAATGTGGCTGCCTGCCTCCGCTCAGTGGGCAGCAGATCCGTCTCCCTACCCGCCATGGGAATGCATTCGAGAGCCTTTCCGACACAGCTCCACACTATTTTCCCAGCCTCCCTACCTCCAAGCCCGCGACCCAGGGCTGGGAAAATTTTGCTAACTCTGCTTTCACCACCCCCCCCAACCCAGATATAACTTGATTCCTTCTGGTCAGCCTCTGTATTGCCCAGTATTGTTTTTGGCTGGAGTTAGTGCCCACATGTGAGCCATCTGGTAATGTGCCCTACCCTCACCATGGGCCGGGACTCCAGTTAGCAGTATCAGGCGCCTGGCCAACTCATTCTGCCAGTCGGCTACCTAATGGTTAAAATATACCCAAACTCATACTGGTGCAC
Organism: Heterodontus francisci; assembly: GCF_036365525.1. Classification (NCBI taxonomy): domain Eukaryota; kingdom Metazoa; phylum Chordata; class Chondrichthyes; order Heterodontiformes; family Heterodontidae; genus Heterodontus; species Heterodontus francisci. The sequence goes on from NC_090378.1 coordinate 69,464,852, forward strand.
AGTTCCATGTACTTCAGACTCCTTCTGGTTCTTTGCTTAAGTGTTCATTCTTCATGTGTGAATACAGACAGCGAATAATGACTGAGAATATTACTGCCAAGCTCAGTCCTGTTCTCAATCAACACCCATACATACACACTTTCAAGTTAGGTTTGCTGTATTGCAATTGGAAATGGGTTAACCTTTGCTGACTGTTCTTCTCCCTAGCTCAGGAGCCTTTAAGCTAAGTGTAATATCTTTACTAACTTTCCAACTGAGATCAATTAACTCAATAGAATAAGGATCAAACAGATATATTCCTGGTCTGCATGTTAAATTTACAACTTGAGCCACTGGGAAAGTGTGATAAACACCTGATAATGTGTGAGAAGATTTTAGCTTTTTTTTTTAAGATGACTCTGAATCATGATCTACAGTATATGAAGAATTTGAAATGATTATGCTCTTTGTCTTTTACTAAACATGATGAAATGTGACAGTCAGTAGAATGCATTTTAAACAGTTACATTGAACACATATTTCATTCCATTTTTTATTACAGTTATTGCTATTTTAAACTTCTAAATGCATATTCCAATGCACCCATCCTCCTCATCTGTGCACAAATCAAGACACATTGTACTTTATCCTATACCAAATGATACTTTCCCAGACCTTCCTTGGTCTTTCCTTCTCACAATCTGCATGTTGCAATTCCAAACGTGACATCCCATAATTACTACTTCCCGATTATTAAATCTGTTTCTGTTACTCTTTTCAACCATCAAGCTATCCTGCAGTTTGAGCCTTGGCACTTTATGCAAATTTCTCATCAATATATTAAAAGAAAATGTATGATGCTCCACCTTGGTCTCGATCATTTTAGGTAACAGGCATAGCAGGTTGGATTTCCTTCAATAATCCATTAGGCAGGAAAGCACAGAAAGTTGGGCAGAAAGGCCTATTACTACATCCTGTCTTGACCTCAATTCCATACCTGCCCCAACTGGGTAGGCTGCCAGCTGTCCCTTCACTGCTTGAAAGATGTAAATGCTGGTGAGGAGGCGAGACCTCTCAATCCATCCAATTTCTATATTAATTGTGATCTCGGCCAATCTCAGGGACTGCAAGGAGAAAGGTAGCTGCAGCCCCTTGTGTAATTACAACAAACTGCTTAAGTCATTGGATGGAGGGAGAGGATCCATTAGTGGTCTCCTGTCAGTCCATAGAGACCCAAGCACATACCTTTTTAGGCCACAGTCAAATCATAAGAAAATAAATTCCTTTCTTCCTCTTTAAATAGCCTCTGCGTCTTCATATACTGCCATGTCAGTCTCACTGTAGTACTGACAAAGTTATTGGGCCTTGCAGTGACAAGCTCCCTTGTGGTGGTGGGATCCAGCTGCATACTTAATGACCCCAACCCACAAAAAATGAGTCCAGGTCACAGCAAAAATTGGGGTGTCAGGTAGAAGTCTCACATTGCCGCAATACCTCCAACAAGAGGCAATTATTTTTAGTAGCCAACAAGCACATTTATTTGCTCTGCAGATATGATATTTTCCAAATGAGAAATAAATCTTTTAACCTTCGTTGAAGCCATCTGGGAAAAATAAATAACTGAAAGCAAACACTGCCAAATAGAAATAAAAACAAGAAATGCTGGAACTACTCAGCAGGTCTGGCAGCATCTGTGAAACGAGAAGCAGAGTTAACATTTCGGGTCAGTGACCCTTCTTTGGAACTAGCAAATATTAGAAATGTCAAAGGTTATAAGCAAGTGAGCCGGGGATGGGGCAAGAGATAACGAAGGAGAAGGTGTAGATTGGACAAGGCCACATAGCTGACCAAGAGGTCATGGAGCAAAAGCAAACAATATGTTAATGGTGTGTTGAAAGACAAAGCATTAGTACAGATAGGGTGTTAATGAACTGAAGATTGAGCAGCAGCAAGTACAAACATGAAAAAAAAATCAGTGGGTAAGCAAACTAAACAAACTACAATGAAATGAAATAAACAGGAGAAAAAAATTGCAAAAAATGTAAAAAGAAAAAATAACTAAAAATAAAAGTAAAATGGGGGGCCTGTCATGCTCTGAAATTATTGAACTCAATGTTCAATTCAGCAGGCTGTAGTGTGCCTAATCGGAAAATGAGATGCTGTTCCTCGAGCTTGCGTTGATGTTCAGTGGAACGCTGCAGCAAGCCCAGGATAGAGATGTGAGCATGACAGCAGGGGGGAGTGTTGAAATGGCAAGCAACCGGAAGCTCAGGGTCCTGCTTGCGGACTGAGCGGAGGTGTTCCGCAAAGTGGTCACCCAGTCTGCGTTTGCTCTCCCCAATGTAGAGGAGACCACATTGTGAGCAGCGAATACAGTATACTACATTGAAAGAAGTACAAGTAAATCGCTGCTTCACCTGAAAGGAGTGTTTAGGGCCTGGGATAGTGAGGAGAGAGGAGGTAAATGAGCAGGTATTACACCTCCTGCGATTGCAGGGGAAGGTGCCATGGGACGGGGACGAGGTGATGGGGGTAATGGAGGAGTGGACCAGGGTGTCGCGGAGGGAACGATCTCTTCGGAATGCTGACAGGAGAAGGGAGGGGAAGATGCGTTTGGTAGTGGCATCACGCTGGAGGTGGCGGAAATGGAGGAGGATGATCCTTTGGATATGGAGGCTGATGGGGTGGAAAGTGAGGACAAGGGGAACCCTGTCACAGTTCTGGGAGGGAGGGTAAGGGGTGAGGGTAGAGGTGCGGGAAATGAGCCGGACACGGTTGAGGGCCCTGTCAACAACAGTGGGGGGGAATCCTCGGTTGAGGAAAAAGGAGGTCATATCATAAGCACCGTCATGGAAGGCGGCATCATCAGAGCAGATGCGTCGGAGACGGAGAAACTGGGAGAATGGAATGGAGTCCTTACAGGAGGTAGGGTGTGAAGAAGTGTAGTCGAGGTAGCTGTGGGAGTCGGTGGGCTTATAATGGATATTAGTAGACAACCTATCCCCAGAGATGGAGACAGAGAAGTCGAGGAATGGAAGGGAAGTGTCGGAGATGGACCATGTAAAGGTGAGAGAAGGTTGGAAATTGGAAGCAAAGTTGATAAAGTTTTCCAGTTCAGAGCGGGAGCAGGAAACGGCACCGATACAGTCATCAGCCAAACAGAAAATGGATAAAGTCTTTAGGATCAATTTTAAACACCGTCTGGCAGGAAAGGTGCGCGTGTGAGGGATATTATTTCAGGGTTGGAAGTGGGGGCGGGGGGACAGTGAACAGGTTCCAACTACACCTCCTCACAGTCACTTCTACTTACCGGACTTAAAGTATAGGTGGCTGCCTGCCCCAATGGAGCTGGAAACTAATTTAAATGGCAGTGCCACGTAACGATGATGTAATTGGGATGAACTGGCCAATTGAACAATGTGTTCAGGTACTTGTGCGGTCTAAATCTTACTTACCATTTATCAGCTCAAGCCTTGTTGCATGCCGACATTGACTACTTCAATATCAACTCTGCTTAGCAACACGTGTTAATTCTTAGTAGCGGAGTCAGCATTGCTGGTTTCATTTCCTCTTTCACTTTCCAGCAAGAGAGAAAACAGAAATAAAAACAAGAAATGCTGGAACCACTCAGCAGGTCTGGCAGCATCTGTGAAAAGAGGAGCAGAGTTAACGTTTCGGGTCAGTGACCGAAGAAGGGTCACTGACCCGAAACGTTAACTCTGCTCCTCTTTTCACAGATGCTGCCAGACCTGCTGAGTGGTTCCAGTATTTCTTGTTTTTATTTCAGATTTCCAGCATCCGCAGTATTTTGCTTTTATATAAGAGAGAAAACAGGTTGGATTGTTGAGGTAGACCCAATTAATTTTGTTGCAGCAAAATTCTGAAATTCTGCAGCCAAATTATATTAATTTTAATATTTATTTCCACAGATGCTGTCAGACCTGCTGGTATTTCCAGCATTTTTGTTTTTATTTCAGATTTCCAGCATCTGCAGTATTTTGCTTTTATATTTATTTTAATATTTGTAAGCTTGCTTTCACTTATGACTTATTTATATGACATTTTCTTGATAATAAATTAATCCTTACATAAAAATGCAGCATTTGTGCAGTTTCGACAAGGTGTTCTATGTTATGTCCCCTCATAGTCCATCTATGTCTTAAAACATTACAAAACCATCTTAGCAAGAAGGCTGATTCAGAGACATGGGATTAATAGCCACAAGGCCCAAATCCTGTGCTGGGAGAGTGACGAGCCGCTCTCAGATTCACTTTATATTTGCAATCTGGTTACAACTTTTAAAATGTTTGCTGGGTTCAGCCACTGAGCCTCCCATCTTTTATTTAGTTTAAAAAAAAATTTTATTTAGAGATACAGCACTGAAACAGGCCCTTCGGCCCGCCGAGTCTGTGCCGACCATCAACCGCCCATTTATACTAATCCTACACTAATTCCATATTCCTACCACATCCCCACCTGTCCCTATATTTCCCTACCACCTACCTATACTAGGGGCAATTTATAGTGGCCAATTTACCTATCAACCTGCAAGTCTTTGGCATGTGGGAGGAAACCGCAGCACCCGGAGGAAACCCACGCAGATACAGGGAGAACTTACTACACAGGCAGTACCCAGAATTGAACCCGGGTCGCTGGAGCTGTGAGGCTGCAGTGCTAACCACTGCGCCACTGTGCTGCCCTGTTGTTAAATAAAAAGTCTCCAGTTGAGGTAGCTGTTGTTTAACACCTAGCACTTTTACCTGGCTAGATGCTAAGTGGAACCTATTTCAGGTTTCAAAGGCTCAGCAGTATGTCAAAACTGGAAGTTTTTAAATTAGTGTACAAAGCATATGCAAAAGTTGGCCTTTATTTAGTCAGTTTGATTCAGTGGTAGCAACTTCACCTCTGAGTCAGCAAGTTAATGAGTCAAGCCTTACTCCTGGGAACCGAGCACATAATCTAGGCTAACAAGGATATTGCCTTTTTGGAGATTCTGGGAGCAAAACTGGGCTCAGTGGTGCCAGTTTTTTGGGCATTAGGAGTCCTCAGGGTCCAAAATGGCATCCGCAGTGCACGTGCACACTTTTGATGCAAAGTCCGCCATACGCCATCTTGGTAAAGGAGTAAGTGCATGCGCAGTTAATGTTTTCTGGAAGTATGCAGAGCAGGCCGATCATGAAGTCAATAAATGTTGATTTCCAGCACTGCCATTATGGAGCTCCACACTCCTGCTGATGTCTCCTCTTAACCTTGCACAATGAACATATGTTAAGCAACATGAAGGACCCCCCCCACCCACCCCTAAATGCTTTTTTACAAGGGATCATCAACTACTTACAGGTCAGTTGCTGGTTTATTTCTTCTGGCTGTTGCTACAATTCTACACATTTTTGGTGCTTTCCAAAGTTGCTTCAAGTTTCAAAAGACTGCAGAGTGATGTGGCAGGTGCTGAAGGATTTTTTGTTGACTTCAAAGATTCTGCACAAACCAGGTGCACCCACACATGGGTACACTAGTCGGCCTTCCTGTTAGAATCAAGCATGACTGGGAGAGTGAACAAAGGCAATGCAAGCAGGACAAGCTGCTAAAAGAGGGAGGAGAAGGAGGGTGGAGAAAGGCTCTCAGTAGGAGTTCATATCTGCACAGGGTGTTCGGGAGCTTTTCGGACTGGAGGAAGATTTTTAGTGGAGTTCCCCAGGGGTTAGTGTTGGGACCCTTGCTCTTCCTAATATATATTAATGACCTAGACCTTTACGTACAGGGCATAATTTCAAAATTTCAGGATGATACGAAACTTGGAAGCAGTGTGAACTGTGAGGATAGTGCAGAACTTCAGAAAGACATAGGGCTGCATTTTACCAGCTCGCCGCCGCTCTCGGGGCAGGGCGCATGCACGAGATTTACTCCGCGGAGCCAGCGTGATATTTCACGCAGTGGCTCATTTATATGGCCAGGACAGACTGTCCCCCCGCGAAGACATGGAGGGGGCGGGCGTTCCATCCCCGGCAAGGCGTCTGGACCACTGCGCAGGCGCTGGTGCCATTTTTAAAGGGCTTCTAGACCTTACATTTAATTTACATTTTTAAAGGAATAATCCTAAATTTAATTTTAAAAATTGAATAAAAGATTCAAGTCCCTCTCCCAACCCCCAATCACTAAACATTTATTATTTGTCCTCTCCCCCCCAAAAAAACTTACCTTGCGATCCTGACCTTCCCCTGACACAGTTTATTAAGTTTCACCTTCAACCCCTTCCCACCAACTCCTCCACCAATCAGAATAGTTTTCCCCATTCTCCCCCCACCACCGCCAGCACCAGTAATAGGGTGTGGGGCCATCCCGGTGTCGAGGCCCGCGGCAGGCCTCTCCCAGAGGCATTTTTCGGATCCACTTGCCATGACCCCCGGTGGTGGGGGGCTGCTAAAATTCGCCCCACAGACAAACATAGAAAATAGGAGCAGGAGTAGGCCATTCAGCCCTTCGGACCTGCTCCGCCATTCAAAAAAAGATCATGGCTGATTGTCTAATTCAGTACCCTGTTCCCGCTTTCTCCCCATATCCCTTGATCCCTTTGGCATGAAGAAATATATCTATCTCATTCTTGAATATATTCAATGACTTAAAGTTGGTGGTTTGTGTGGACAAGTGGCAAATGAAGTAAAATTCGGAGAAATATGAGGGACTTCAATGTCCATCACCAAGAGTGGCTCGGTAGCACCACTACTGACCGAGCTGGCCAAGTCTTAAAGGACATAGCTGCTACACTGGGTCTTCGGCAGGTGGTGGGGGAACCAACAAGAGGGAAAAACATACTTGACCTCGTCCTCACCAATCTGCCTGCAGCAGATGCTTCTGTCCATGACTGTATTGGTAGGAGTGACCACCCCACAGTCCTTGTGGAGACGAAGTCCCTCCTTCACATTGAGGATACCGTCCATCGTGTTGTGTGGCACTATCACCGTGCTAAATGGGATAGATTTCTAACAGATCTAGCAATGCAAAACTGGACATTCATGAGGCGCTGTGGGCCATCAGCAGCAGCAGAATTGGACTCAACCACAATCTGTATCCTCATGGCCCGGCATATCCCCCACTCTACCGTTACCATCAAGCCAGGAGACCAACCCTGGTTCAATGAAGAGTGCAGGAGGGCATGCCAGGAGCAGCACCAGGCATACCTCAAAATGAGGTGTCAACCTGGTGAAGCTACAACACAGGACTATCTGCATGCCAAACTGCGTAAGCAGCATGCAATAGACAGAGCTAAGTGATCCCATAACCAACGGATCAGATTTAAGCTCTGCAGTCCTGCCACATCCAGCTGTGAATGGTGGTGGACAATTAAACAACTAACTGGAGGAGGTGGCTCCACAAATATCCCCAACCTCAATGATGGGGGAGCCCAGCATATCAGTGCAAAAGATAAGGCTGAAGCATTTGCAACAATCTTCAGCCAGAAGTGTCGAGTTGATGATCCATCTCGATCTCCTCCTGAAGTCCCCAGCATCACAGATGCCAGCTTTCAGCCAATTCGATTCACTCCATGTGATATCAAGAAACGACTGAAGGCACTGGATACTGCAAAAGCTATGGGCCCTGACAACATTCCGGCAATAGTACTGAAGACCTGTGCTCCAGAGCTTGCCGCGCCCCTCGCCAAGCTGTTCCAGTACAGCTACAACACTGGCATCTACCCGGCAATGTGGAAAATTGCCCAGGTATATCTTGTACACAAAAAGCAGGACAAATCCAACCCGGCCAATTACCGCCCCATCAGCCTACTCTCCATAATAAAAGCAAAATACTGCGGATGCTGGAAATCTGAAATAAAAACAAGAAATGCTGAAACCACTCAGCAGGTCTGGCAGTATCTGTGGAAAGAGATGCAGAGTTAATGTTTCAGGTCAGTGACCCTTCTTCGGAACTCTTCGGTGTTCCAAAGGAGAGTCACTGACCTGAAACATTAACTCTGCATCTCTTTCCACAGATACTGCCAGACCTGCTGAGTGGTTTCAGCATTTCTTGTTTTTGTTTCAGCCTACTCTCAATCATCAGTAAAGTGATGGAAGATGTCATCAACAGTGCCATCAAGCAGCACTTGCTTAGCAATAACCTGCTCAGTGACGCTCAGTTTGGGTTCCGCCAGGGCCACTCAGCTCCTGACCTCATTACAGCCTTGGTTCAAACATGGACAAAAGGACTGAACTCAAGAGGTGAGGTGAGAGTGACTGGCCTTGATATCAAGGCAGGATTTGACCAAGTATGACATCAAGGAGCCCTAGCAAAACGGAGGTCAATGGGAATCAGGGGGGAAACCCTCCGCTGGCTGGAGGCATACCTAGCACAAAGGAAGATGGTTGTGGTTGTTGGAGGTCAATCATCTGAGCTCCAGAACATCAAAGCAGGAGTTCCTCAGGGTAATGTCCCAGGCCCAATCATCTTCAGCTGCTTTATCAATGACCTCCCTTCAATCATAAGGTCAGAAGTGGGGATGTTCGCTGATGATTGCACAATGTTCAGCACCATTCGTGATGCCTCAGATACTGAAGCAGTCCGTGTAGAAATGCAGCAAGACCTGGACAATATCCAGGCTTGGGCTGATAAGTGGCAAGTAGCATTCGTGCCACACAAGTGCCAGGCAATGACCATCTCCAACAAAAGAGAATCTAACCATCTCCCCTTGATATTCAACAGCATTACTATCACTGAATCCCCTACTATCAACATCCTAGGGGTTACCATTGACTAGAAACTGAACTGGAGTAGCCATATAAATACCGTGCCTACAAGAGCAGGTCAGAGGCTAGGAATCCTGAAGCGAGTAACTCACCTCCTGACTCTCCAAAGCTATCCACCATCTACAAGGCACAAGTCAGGAGTGTGATGGAATACTCTCCACTTGCCTGGATGGGTGCAGCTCCAACAACACTCAGAAGTTTGACACCATCCAGGACAAAGCAGCCTGCTTGATTGGCACCCCATCCACAAACATTCACTCCCTCCACCACCGACGCACAGTGGCAGCAATGTGTACCATCTACAAGATGCACTGTAGCAATGCACCAAGGCTCCTTAGACAGCACCTTCCAAACCCGCGACCTCTACTAACTAGAAGGACAAGGGCAGCAAATACATGGGAACAGCGCCACCTGCAAGTTCCCCTCCAAGTAACACACCATCCTGACTTGGAACTATATCACCGTTCCTTCACTGTCGCTGCGTCAAAATCCTGGAACTTCCTTCCTAACAGCACTGTGGGTATACCTATCCCAAATGGACTGCAGCGGTTCAAGAAGGCAGCTCACCACCACCTTCTCAAGGGCAATTAGGGATGGGCAATAAATGCTGGCCTGGCCAGCGTCACCCACATCCCATGAATGAATAAAACAAAAAAATGAAGTGATTCATTTTATTAGGAAGAACATGGAGATATAATATAAGATAAAGGGTACAACTCTAAAGGGGGTGCAGGAGCAGAGGGACCTGGGTGAATATGTGCATAAGTCAATGAAGGTGGCAGGACAGGTTGAGAGAGCAGTTAGCAAAGCATACAGTATCCAAGGCTTTTTTGATAGGGGCATAGAGACCAAGAGCAAGTAACAACAGCACGTTGAACTTGTATAAGACACAAGTTCAGCCTCAGCTGGAGTATTGCGTCCAGTTCTGGGTGCTGCACTTTAGGAAGGATGTGAAAGCGTTGGAGAGAGTGCAGAAAAGATTCATGAGAATGGTTCCAGGGATGAGCAACTTCAGTTGTGAAGGTAGACTGGAGAAGTTGGGATGGTTTTCCTTAGAGAATTGAAGGCTGACAGGTGACTTGATAGATGTATTCAAAACCATGAGAGGTCTGGACAGATTAGATAGGAAGAAATTGTTCCCGTTTGTAACAGTATCGAGAACGAGAGGGAACAGATTTAAAGTAATTGGTAAGAGAAGCAAAAGTGGGATGAGGTAAAGCTTTTCCACGCAGCAAGTGGTTAAGGTCTGGAATGCCCTGCCTGAGAGTGTGCTGCAGGCAGGTTCAATCGTGGCATTCAAGAGGGAATTACACTGTTATCCGTGAAAAGGAAGAACGTGCAGGGTTATGGAAAGAAGGCGGGGAATGACACTCGGTGAATTGCTCAGACAGCCGGTGCAGACAGGATGGGCTGAATGACCTCCTTCTGTGCTGTAATAATTATATGATTCTGAGCAATTCTACCTGAAACTCATCGACGATCAATGTTTGAGACTTTAATAAGGAGGTAGTCACTGAAATCTGCCACTGCTGTAACCACAACTTCAACCTCAGAGCAGGACAAGAACTGCCAGTGGCTGTAAAGGTGATCATGGCTATCAGCATCCATGCGTTTGTCTCCTTCCAGGCTGGTGCTGGAGATATTAGCAACATCTTGCAGTTTGCAGTGCATTGTTACGTAAGGGAAGTTACGAAGACTCTCTATTCAAAGTGAGGTAACATCATTTCACTTTTCCTTGCCAGAGAGAAGCAGGCAGAATGAGCATGAGGGTTTGCAAAGTTTGCAGACTTCCTCATGGCGCAAGGTACCATTGACTGCATGCACATTGCTTTGCGTGCACCATATGTCAACTCTGCCATGTACCTGAATCGAAAAAATTTCCATTCCCACAACCTGAAACTGTTGGGTGGCCATAGGCAGTACACCATCCGACTCAATGCTTGGTATCCTGACAGCAGTCATGATGTTTTCATTCTGCAACAGTCCACAGTACCATCACTGCAAACCAAAGACTGGCTACTGGGCAGCAAGGGCTATCCACTGATGAAATGGCTCATGACTGGTTAGCAGCCCAGGCACATAGGCCCAGCATGCATACAATGAGAACCATGCTGTCACAAGAAATGTGATATAGCGGATCACTGGCATGCTGAAGCAACGATTCTGTTGTCCAGACCACTCTGGAGGAGCCCTACAGTACTTGTCTGAGTGGGTGTCAAGATTTGTGCTGGTATGTTGCAGGCTACATAACCCTGCCATCATGAGGGATGAACCCTTGCCACTATCCACCAATTGAGAAGCTGAGGAGCATGAGGAGGTGGAGGAAAAGGAATGGTGGCAGCAACCTAGACAGCAGCCTTTCTGGACGGGCTGTATGTGAAGAACTAATTCACTGCAAGTAACCTTAACGCTAATTCCCAATTCACCAACAGTCCCACACTCCCAACCTTCCCTCTGTCACTGACCATTACATCCTCCTCTTGGCCACAAAGCAAAAATAAAAGCCAACACAAAATCCGAAACCAAATTTATACATTAAATCATGCCATATTGCATCCAAGTTAAACTGATCACCCTTGTACATTCCCTGAATGCCTGTCTCTGTGTGTCTCTGCCTGTCCTAGTCTGCCCACAAAATGCTACACCAGTGACTGCAGCAAGGCTGGTGGATGGCTGCTGACTTTCAGTGGAGAATATTGCAGATGGTTTTGGAGAACGACCTCAAGCAGCTCTGGGCCTAGAAGGCCCGACTTAAGATTGCACCACCTCGGCATAGGTGGCAGCAGTCTGGGGTGGCTGACAGATAACAGCAAGGGCACTGGCGAAGTGTCAGAGTGAATCACAAATGCTGTCATCCTGAGAGCAGACAGAAGGTTCGTATTCCATTAAGTCACTGACACTCCCCCAGGGTGATGCCTCAGCAATCCTAATAATCTGTTGGAGGACAGATTGCTGGACTGCTGTGACACCCTGCAAGCCACTTTGAACACTGGTATCCACAGTCATGATGGCAGCAGTCTGAGATTGCATGGCAGTAAGCTGAAATTGCATGATAGCTGTCTGAACCACAGCTGCAATACTCAGTTTTAGTGAATGCTGCTTTAAGCAGTGCTAGCAAGCAATGATATTGGGCCAAAAACAAGAAATGCTGGATTCACTCAGCAGGTCTGGCAGCATCTGTCGAAAGAGAAGCAGAGTTAACGTTTCGGGTCAGTGACCCTTCTTCGGGTCACTGACCCGAAACGTTAACTCTGCTTCTCTTTCGACAGATGCTGCCAGACCTGCTGAGTGAATCCAGCATTTCTTGTTTTTGTTTCAGATTTCCAGCATCCGCAGTATTTTGCTTTTATTTTAATGATATTGGGCCCCCTGCTGACACGTTCAGACAATGAAGAGTGCAGTTAGCGCTGGCTGCCCACCGAAATCATTATAATGAGCAGACAACACTAAGTTGGTATGCTGCCTGCATTACACTGTGGCTGTGGGGTAATCAGGCCTCGCGATCCCTGAACCTGTTTTCAGGTAATATCCAATTTAGCTCCTAATATATTTTAGGCGAGATGTTAAAGTGAGACTCCGTCTGATTGTTTAGGTGGATATAAAAGACTGTAATGTACTACTTTAAGATATTTAGATTGATACAGCACAGAAGGAAGTCATTCAGTCCATTGTGTTTGTGCCAGCTCAGTGAAAGAGCTTCACACAATTAGTCCCATTCCCCTGCTCTTCCCCCTAGTTCTCCAATTGTTCTGGTGGACATTTATCCCTCAACTAACATCACCAAAATAGATTAACTGATCATTTAATTCATCGTTTGCAAGACCTTGCTGTCTACAAATTGGCTTGTGTATTTGCATAGATAACAACAATGATATTAGTTCAAAACATTTATTGGCTATAACACGCTTTAAACATCTTATGTGTAAGGCATTATCTGAATGTAAGTTTTTCATTACAATCAAACTTCTATTTGCTTCCTGATAAATTTGAATAATGGCCACAGTCATCAATTTCTGCAATCGTGTTTTAATTTATAATTATAATATTCAAATTTGCAAATAACTATGAAATTGCAACATATTGCTCATTCTTAGTCTACTTCAGCCTCAAAAGTCAAGCAACAACCTGAAGTAGTCACACTCACCGAATCATACCTGGTGCTGCTCCTGGCATGCTCTCCTGCACTCCTCATTGAACCAGGGTTGGTCCCTTGGCTTGATGGCAATGATAGAATGAGGGATATGCTGGACCATGAGATTACAGATTGTGATTGAATATAATTTTGCTGCTGCTGCTGCTGGTCCAGAGCACCTCAGTTTTGGGCTGCTAGATCTGTTCTGAATCTATCCCATTTTAGCACTGTGGTAGTGCCACACAACATGATGGAGGGGATCCTCAGTGTGAAGACAGGACTTTCCTTCTTAAGAACTGTGCAGTGATCATTCCACCAATACTGTCATGGACAGATGCACCTGCGACAGGTAGATTGATGAGGGCGAGGTCAAATAGGTTTTTCCTACTTGTTGGCTCTCTCACCACCTGTTGCAGGCCCAGTCTGACAGATATGTCCTTGAGGACTCTGTCAGCTCAGTCAGTGGTGGTGCTACCACACCACTTTTGGTGAAGAACATTGAAGTCCCCCACCCACAGTACAGTCTGTGCCCTTGCTAGCCTCAGTTTTGCAACGGTGCTCAACATACTGATTCATCAGCTGAGCGAGGACAGTAGGGGGTCATCTATATTTGATCTGATGCCATGAGACTTCATGGGTCCGGAGTCAATGTTGAGGACTCCCAGGGCCATTCACTCCTGACTGTATACCACAGTACCACCACCTCTGGTGAGTCTATCCTACCAGTGGGACAGGACGTACCCAGGAACAAAGATGGAGGACTCTGGGACGTTGGCTGTAAGGTATGATTTGGTGAGCATGACTATGTCAGGCTGTTGCTTGATTCGTCTGTGGGACAGCTCTCCCAATTTTGGCACAAGTCCCCAGATGTTAGTGAAAAGGACTTTGCACGGTCGACTGGGCAGAATGTGCCTTGGTCAGTTCTGGTGGTGAGGTCAGTGTCAGGATGTCCATCTGGTTTCATTCTTTTTTGACTTTTCTATAGCAGTTTGATACAACTGAGTGGCTTGCTAGACCATTTCAGAGGGTAGTCAAGAGTCAAACATATTGCTGTGGGTCTGGAGTCACATGTCGGCCAGACCAAGTAAGGACAGCAGATTTCGTTCCCTGAAGGATATCCAATAAACCAGAAGGGTTTTTATGACAATCCGGTAGTTTCATGGCTGCCATTACTGAGACTAGACTTTTATTCCAGATTTATCAATTAATTGAATTTAAATTCCACCAGCTGCCGTCGTGGGATCTGAACTTGTGTTTCCAGAGCATTAGTCTGGGCCTCTGGATTATTAGTCCAGTAACATTACCACAACACTACCATTCCTTTGATCTGCCTTTCTTGACACCAGTGATAAAATAATGACAAAATTGCTCTCAAAAGGGAGAGAAGGAGCTTCTTATGCTCATCCTCATTATACTGCAGAACACTTTTTGGAACCTGTATGGGTGGAGGCGTTCAGAAGGATCAGCTGCCATTGCCACAAGGATCATACATCAAGCCAAGAAAAATGTTATTAATTTGGCAACCTTTGTCTCTGTTCTGAATCAGTCTTTGAGCTCTCTTTCTCTCTCAAAGCATCTTGGTGCCTCTCCTAGATCCACCGCTTCCATGGGGCAGAAGAACTTTATGGCACCCGTACAGACTCCAATTATGTAAATTGAATTGCCCCAGCCCCCGGATTCGAGACGACGTAAGCAGCAGATGAAAGACTAGATCAAGTCTCACTTCACCACACTTCTGCCCCTCATATGGGCCCACAGAATTTATAAGCTGCAGTATTTCTTTGACGAGCACCAATTATTTTAGCATGCCGATATTTTGAGTACAAAATTTTGTACAAGTTGCATCACAAAAACGTTTCCTGTTAGCAAACTGTATGAGTTACCCATGAAATGAATTCATGAAACAGTGGATGTGATTTTTAACTGGCAGCCTTTCATTATCTTGATGAAAAATGGGCAGTCAGAAATTGAGACTGAAATTTAGAAGGGCGGGGCGAAGACACCTAGGCTGCCCCACTGACATCCACATGATACAGTTTCCAGGCATGCCTAGAAGTGAGTGAGCAGCCAACCCAAAACAGGCAGGGGGTTGTTTACATATGCAAATCGGGATGGAGGATCCCAATTGCAATTTTCAGATACAGCTGGGCATAGTGTGTATGCTCAGGCATATTCCACCCAGTTGTAGAAGGATAATGGAATGCTATCCTTTATTACGAGAGGAATTGAAAATAAAAGTAAGGATGTGATGCTTCAGTTACACAGGGCATTGGTGAGACCGCGTCTCAAATACTGTGTGCAGTTTTGGTCTCCTTATTTAAGGAAGGATGTGAATGCATTGGAGGTGGCTCAGAGGAGGTTTACGAGATTGATACCTGGAATGAGCGGATGGTCTTATGAGGAAAGGTTGGATAGACTGGGCTTGTTTTCACTGGAGTTTAGAAGAATGAGGGAGACTTGATTGAAGTATATCAGATCCTGAACAGTCTTGACAAGGTGGATGTGGAAAAGATGTTTCCTCTTGTGGGAGAGTCCTGAATTAGGGGGCACGGTTTTAAAACTAGGGGTCGCCCTTTTAGGACAGAGATGAGGAAAAGTCTTTTCTCTCAGAGGGTTGTGCGACTTTGGAATTCTCTGCCTCAGAAGGTGGTGGAGCCGGGGTCATTGAATAATTTTAAGGTGGGGGTAGATAGATTCTTGCTAGGCAAGGAAATCAAAGGATATTGGGGTAGATGGGAGTGTGGAATTTGAGACACAAACAGATCAGCTCTGATCTTACTGAAAAGTGGAGCAGGCTAGAGGCCTACATCTGCTCCTAATTCATATGTTCGTATGTATGTTCGTATTAGGCATTGATTGGCTTAACCAGTAACCACAGTAGGATGCACAGAAAACTTTGAGGAATCTTTTACATTTTTTGATAGGGTCAAGAGACACAGAAATGCTCCTCCTGGACATACAAAAAAACCTCTGGCCTGCTGCTGGCCTGTGCAAGACCTTTCCACCTGGGACTGCCTCCCTTCTCCCAGTCTCAACCTGGCAGCCGGCCAACTTCCTACCCTCCACAGCCAGCGAGCTGCAACCCGAGACCCACTTGGCACCTAATGCTCGCTGATGTTGTGAAAATGAGACTAAGGGCACAGTATGGTCAGGCCTCACGCTGGCAAGAATGAACACAACCTCTCCACGGGTCAGGCAGAGGTTGAAGATTGCCCTATACTTCATTACCTTATTGAATTGTTTTTTAAAATAATGTATTCACCTTTCAATTTCATCAGGACATGCTGCTGAGAATTACCCAAAAGGAAACTGCTCAAAGTGTATCCTGGATATAAATTTTTAAATAACCACCAGCTATGACTCAGTTGGGTTTATCTTGCCATGACACACGGATATGGGGGTAATTATGTTGATTTCTGTCTTCATAATTTATACAAATACTGGATTCCGTTTTTGCTGAGTAACATGATTGCTAATCTCTTTCTGAGAAATACTTCATCTCAAGTTTCAGAAAAAGAATTCAACCAGTATTGTCTGGCGGTTTGTCTGATTAACTCTGTGTTTTTAGACCTCTAATGTTGTACAGCCAATGCCCTACAACTTTCATTTCTGTGACCAGGGAAGAAAATAGACATGTTACCTTAGAGTTGCCAAACAGAAAACAGGATAATAGTGGCACTGGGATATAGCTTGAATTGTGATTTTCTTTTTGCTGCTGAAAATTCATCAAAACATTAGTGACTATTGCTTCCATCGCATAAGTAACAGAGACCAGTGGAAAATTTGATATCTTATATTTATTCAAAAAAAGGGTGAATTTTTCCAGAACTATGCACCACTGGCAGGGTCTGGTATGCAATGGACACCTTATTAAAAATCATGGATGCACTACCTGCAATTTTCTGTCCACTGATTTTCTGTTCCATTAATTTTCTGACACTGCACCACCTATGATTTTATATGCATCTCGCTGCTTGCAAAACCCCATTGGTGGTGTGAAGTCACATTAAATCTCCCTGTTGGTGCTTTATTTACTTTTTGGGAAGTTTCAAACAACACAATACAAAAGCAGACAGATGGCATCCCTAAGTTTAGCTTTGAACTGAAGAAAATGAATTGCAGTTGGTGCAGTGTATCATTGATATCTGAAAGTGATCAACGTGACAGCCGTCAGCATGATCCAGGCTAGAAGGGCTTCTGCTTTATTTCACAGATGCACTAATTTTGTTTTTCTTCATTTCCTGCTGATGTCATCATTGTTATGGATGCATTAGACATAAAACAGGGTATCTAAATTATGGAGCATTAAAGGGAAACTGCCTTCATGAAAATCTGTTTGGTAGATCACTTTTTAAAAAAAAATTTAAAACATGCAAGTGTATTGCTATTTTTGTCCTAGTGATATCAGGCAGAATTTTAACAGCCCCTGGATACCGCCAGTCGTGGTGCGGGGCCCAGTAAAATGTTGCGGGGAGAGGTCTGCCTTGACCCGCAACGTCGAGAAAGGCCCCCACATATTACCGGTGGGTGGGGGACCTCGGTGCGCACCCCACCCCCCTGCCGCCTGGCGGCGGGGCCTTCATCTGCGTATTTAAATTGACAGTAATAACATTCAAATGAACTTACATCATGTTGCATCAGACAACATAAAAATCTTCTCATTACACGGCAGCAGCTGTGGTGAGAAGACAAAATCCAAGATTGAACACCACAGAAAACCAGTTTTAAAAACTACCTGCAGCTAAAAGAAAGTTAAAAGAAACACTGGCCCAGACAGTGTAAAGAAGAACAAAAACTCACCTCCAGCTGAAGAGGTGAACAACAGGCTGCAAATCACTGTGAGCAGGTGAGTTAGTCTGCCGTCGGTACAGGAAGCCCAGTTTAAAAAAAAAGGCTTTGAAGGTGCTTGCAAAGTATATGTTTTTTTTTAAAGGCTCAGTAAAAGAAAAAAAAAAACAGGGAAAACCCAATCCCTATTTCAGGCTAATCGATTGTTTTCAAAAACTCCCGCAAGCTGTTTGGCTCGGCGCCATTACAGCAGGTGCCCAATAGCTAAAAACCGCAGGAATCCTCCAGCCATGCAGCTCGCAGATAGAACTATAAATAGAAACCATTAAATCATTTCAGCATGAAAAGCTTTCATTCACTCAGCAGAAATTTGAAAAAGTAACTCAGAAAACCACTCAAACCTGAAGAATTGCCTATTGAACAGCTGCATAAACAAACTCTAAAAAAAGCACTTGAAAAACCTATTGTACAGCTGTATAAACAAACAGACTAGAGTGCTGGGAGCTGGATAAACAGACAAGTTGCTATTGTTAATCAAACCAGCCAGTTTAAAGAACAGAGAATTTTTTAAAAGGGAAAGCAGTACAGCATCACAGAACCAGGTCTTAAAGCACATGTTAAAGCAAAGAACACCAGAAATATATGGCTGAATTTTACCAGCCCCTCGCGCATGTCGGTCACGGCGGGGGGCTGGTACAATTCTGTGGAAAGAGGCCCGCCTTGTCCCCTGACGTCGAGAAGGGCCCGCCGCATATTATCTGGGCCTCCATCAACATAATTAAATTAACCTAAAGTAGATGTAAATGAGCCTACTTGCAGGCGGCAGCTGTCCTACACCGATTTTATGGCCACTGTTCGTGCCTTGCGCTCCTTCGGAACTCAATAAAATTTTCAGGGCGGGAGGGATGGGGAAGCGGGGCAAACACTTTTTATTGGATGTGGGGATGGTGGAAAGGGGTTGAAGGGCAAAAGTTAGAAGGTTGGGGGGTAAAGTTTGGGTAGGGAAAAAGGCAAGCTTTGGTAATATCGGGCAATGAAATCACCATTGGGGGGTTGGGGAAGGGCCTCCGTATCATTATTATTTCTTAAAAAATAAATGCATAAAGTACCTTCAAAAATTATTATTTCTAAGGGCTTAAAGCCCTTTAAAAATGGTCACCGGCGCCTGCGCGGCAGCGCCACATGCCATTGCCGGGGAAGCAGCAGCCGCCCCCTCTACGTCACCGGGGGCGGCCACTCCCTGCCCTCTATTTAAATAAGCCCCTGTGCATAATATTGTGGGGGCTGTGCGGCGGAACCTCCATGTTGGAAGGCCGCCGAGTTCAAAGCGCACTGCCACAGAGCATGGCACGTGATTAAAATCCAGTCCATAGATACCAATTTCCCAGCATGAATTGGAAAGCCTTTGATATCCCATCCACGTTCAAACTGTTCCAACAGAGATTGCAATTAGGCTAAGTAATTACAGAACTAGAAAATCAAGTTGTAAAAATAATGATAGCAATATGAAAGTGAAGGATTACACAGAATTAATACCTCAGGCTTATCTGATGAGGACCAGAAAGATTCCGCAAAGGGATGGAAATTGCTGGAAGATCAACTCCGATTATGAGTGAATTTCAGAATTCACCACCTGGAATTGATGTCCTGCAGGCACCAGCCACAGGAATTAATAGACCAGCTTGTCAGCAGATGCCGTAGTAAGGGCAACGAATGCGATTTCTCAGAAATTGAGATGTCAGAGAGATTGATGGAGCTGGTGATCATATCAACATCCATAATCTGCTGGTAGTTGGCAGGAAATACGAAGCCATTGTAGCTGGATAACAGCACCTGCAAACACGAGGTGCAACCAACAGTATCGGCATCATAAACAGGTCGAAAACAGAAAGCATGCTGTGTGGTAAGTGTGGTTGGTCCCACACACGGAGCAATTGTCCTACATTTCATGACCTGTGCAGGAATTCTGGCTCCAAAGACGTAGCCAGAAGTCACGATAGAATACAAGCAAACAGACAACAGGGCAACAGCAGCAAGGAAAGCAGCAGAGATCTGCATAAATGCAGGCCGATACACAGGGTCCACAGCTAAACAGACCTGAGACAAGACTCAGTTAGAGCAAGTCTCAGTCAGAAGACGAACAAGCATTCCACATTGTGAACCTGACACATCACGTTGATGAAGTCAAACAATTGGAAGCTTTCACCACTATTAGCAATGTCATACAGACCCCCACCTGCCAAGAATTTCGGCACATGGACATTACATTTCAAATTGTTGCTGGGAAGAAAAGAAGGTCTGGTACAAGAGGTTGCCAAGCCCTTGGCTGGAAAGACATTTTAGTATTTGTAGACAAAGGACCATTCACAGACCCATCCAATACACAAAGCCAGAAGTGGTTAGACCAGTTACATGACTACCCAGCTGGCCAACATGGGGAGTTTTAAATTGTAGAGACAGTGTTTGAATTGGCAGAAAGCAGATTACTCCTGGACTGAAAAAGACCTCTTGTGGCTGGCTCGCCACAGCCTCTTCAGTCTGCTCCCATCTCTTTCTCACGGAACTCCAAAAACCCACTGAAGACACATGAACCCCAAGAGAGAAAAGTCTCCTACTGTGAACAAGGTTTAAGAATAATGGGCCCTAACGAAAGGCAAAATCTACCTATAATCAAGGACTCTACAGCGAGCTCGAAGCACAGTAACAAAAAAACCTCTTCAGAGATTGCCTCAAACTTTTCCACTTTATTTTTCTTCTGCTCTTTCTGTCCCTACCTGCATGTGTGTATCGCATATGCATGCTATCATGGGCGCATCATGCATCTGTAGGCGTTAACTGAATTAGAGTTTAAGTTTAATAAATTTACCTTTTCTTCTTTAAACCTGAGAAAACCTGTGTGCTGATTTCTTTGCCTTATAATTGGAAAGCCATGAACAAGGATTCACGAAGATGGAGCTAAAAACAGTGTGTTTAAAATGGAACCCTGTTAAAGTAAGACCAGGTGAAGGCTCAAAGGGAAGCCTAGACCTCTTTCTCACCTGGTCGTAACAACATCAAGTGCTCAAAGAAAGCTGGCAAGCATACACTCAAGGTCAAAATTGACACCGGCACTAGTGCAAATATCCTACCAGTCCGAATACTCAAAGATATGTACTGGAGATGTCGGAAAGCAATGATACAACCGATGACTGCCAAGTTATCTGCAGACAACAGGTCACCCATCCCTTGCAGTGGCACATTAACAATGCAATGCAGATACGGCAAGTCGGCATGGAAACCACAAATGTTCTACCTAGTAGACACGAGTGGACCAGCAGTGGCACTACCAGGAGCAGCAGTGGCAGCGAGAGCAGGAACAGGAGAGAGGAGCCGGGAGATAAAAGACCCGAGACCAGAAGCAGCGGTGGCGGTGAGAGCGCTCTGCTTTGTTCAGTGGACCTGCTTGACCAGCAAAAGTCGAAGTGTGACATCAGAGGAGAGATAGTAAGCGATTGGTGGGTATTTCTTTTCTCCGTATCTCTTTTTGTGTGGTTTTTTTATTTGGCCAAGTGATTTAAATCAGGAGATGTCATTACAGGTTAAGACCACACTTAAATAATTCTTTTTTTAAATACTGAGATCCAAATTAATTAATTAAATTAAATAGAAATGACTGGGCAGGCGATGTGTTGCAGCTGGAGTATGTGGGAGCTGGTGGACACCGGTGCGATCCATCATGAACACATCTGCAGCAAGTGTTGGCTGCTCGAGGAACTTCGACTCAAAGTTGATGAGCTGGAGTCCGAGCTGCCGACACTGCAACACATCAGGGAGGGGGAGAGTTACATGGACACTGTTTCAGGAGACAATCACACCCTTCCAATTTGGACCGTGGTCAGGGACAGGAGGGTGTGACTGAGTGAGGCAGGTATGGGAATCCAGAATTTAGCTTTGGAGGAGCCTCAGCGAGTGCCCTTATTCAATAGCTACGAGGTTCTTGCTCCCAGTGTGGAAGAGGGCACAGACTGCAGGGAGGTTGAGCGAACTGACCACTGCACTGTGGTTCAGAGCACCATTCAAGTGGGGGGAGAAAAGAGAAATGTTGTAGTCATAGGGGATAGCATAGTTTTTTTAATTCATTCATGGGATGTGGACATCACAGGTCAGGCCAGCATTTATTGCCCATCCCTAATTGCCCTTGAGGTGGTGGTGGTGAGCTGCCTTCTTGAACCACTGCAGTCCATGTGAGGTAGGTGCACCCACAGTGCTATTAGGAAGGGAGTTCCAGGATTTTGACCCAGCAACAGAGAAGGAACGGCGATATAGTTCCAAGTCAGGATGGTGTGTGACTTGGAGGGGAACTTGCAGGTGGTGATGTTCCCATGCATCTGCTGCTCTTGTCCTTTGGGGCGGTAGAGGTCGTGGGTTTGGAAGGTGCTGTCCAAGGAGCCTTGGTGCATTGCTGCAGTGCATCTTGTAGATGGTACACACTGCTGCCACTGTGCGTCGGTGGTAGAGCGAGTGAATGTTTGTGGATGGTGTGCCAATCAAGCAGGCTGCTTTGTTCTGGATGGTGTCAAGTTTCTTGAGTGTTGTTGGAGCTGCACCCACCCAGGCAAGTGGGGAGTATTCCATCACACTCCTGGCTTGTGCCTTGTAGATGGTGGACAGGCTTTGGGGAGTCAGGAGGTGAGTTACTCGCCGCAGGGTTCCTAGCCTCTGACCTGCTCTTGTCGTCACGGTATTTATATGGCTACTCCAGTTCAGTTTCTGGTCAATGGTAGCCCCTAGGATGTTGATAGTGGGGGATTCAGTGATGGTAATGCCATTGAATGGCAAAGGGAGATGGTTAAATTCTCTCTTGTTGGAGATGGTCATTGCCTGGCACTTGTGTGGCGCGAATGTTACTTGCCACTTATCAGCCCAAGCCTGGATATTGTCCAGGTCTTGCTGCATTTCTACACGGACTGCTTCAGTATCTGAGGCGTCACGAATGGTGCTGAACATTGTGCAATCATCAGCGAACATCCCCACTTCTGACCTTATGATCGAAGTAAGGTCATTGATGAAGCAGCTGAAGATGGTTGGGCCTAGGACACCACCCTGAGGAACTCCTGCAGTGATGTCCTGGAGCTCAGATGATTGACCTCCAACAACCACAACCACCTGCTTTTGAGAGAATGCTTTACTTCTTTAAAATTACAGTACCTGGAGGACTGGGAAAGGTTACACCCTGTTTGGACAAAATCCACTAATCTGAAAACAGCTATTGCAGTCATCTAGACGAAGAGACTCAGATGATTGACGTCCAACAACCACAGCCATCTTATTTTGTGCTAGGTATGAGTCCAACCAGCAGAGAGTTTTCCCCCTGATTCCCATTAACTCCACTTTAGCTAGGGCTCCTTGATGCCATACTCGGTCAAATGCTGCCGTGATGTCAAGGGCAGTCACTCTCACCTCACCTCTTGAGTTCAGCTCTTTTGTCCATGTTTGAACCAAGGCTGTAATGAGGTCAGGAGCTGAGTGGCCCTGGCAGAACCCAAACTGAGCATCACTGAGTAGATTATTGCCATGCAAGTGCCACTTGATGGCACTGTTGATGACACCTTCCATCACTTTACTGATGATTGAGAGTAGACTGATGGGGCGGTAATTGGCCGGTTTGGACTTGTCCTGCTTTTTGTGTACAGGACATACCTGGGCAATTTTCCACATTGCAGGGTAGATGCCAGTGTTGTAGCTAAACTGGAACAGCTTGGCTAGGGGTGCGGCAAGTTCTGGAGCACAGGTCTTCATTACTATTGCCGGAATATTGTCAGGACCCATAGCCTTTGCAGTATCCAGTGCCTTCAGTCGTTTCTTGATATCACGCGGAGTAAATTGAATTGGCTCAAGTCTGGCATCTGTAATGAGGCCGAGATGGATCATCAACTCGGCACTTCTGGCTGAAGATTGTTGCAAATGCTTCAGCCTTATCTTTCGCACTGATGTGCTGGGCTCCCCCATCATTGAGGATGGGGAGATTTGTGGAGCCACCTCCTCCAGTTAGTTGTTCAATTGTCCACCACCATTTACGACTGGATGTGGCAGGACCACAGAGCTTAGATCTGATCCGTTGGTTATGGGATCGCTTAGCTCTGTCTATTGCATGCTGCTTATGCAGTTTGACATGCAAGTAGTCCTGGGTTGTAGCTTCACCAGGTTGACACCTCATTTTGAGATATGCCTGGTGCTGCTCCTGGCATGCCCTCCTGCACTCTTCATTGAACCAGGATTGGTCTCCTGGCTTGATGGTAATGGTAGAGTGGGGGATTTGCCGGTCCATGAGGTTACAGATTGTGGTCGAATACAATTCTGCTGTTGCTGATGGCCCACAGCGCCTCATGGATGTCCAGTTTTGCATTGCTAGATCTGTTCGAAATCTATCCCATTTAGCACGGCGATAGTACCACACAACACGACGGATGGTATCCTCAATGTGAAGGTGGGTCTTCGTCTCCACAAGGACTGTGCAGTGGTCACTCCTACCAATACAATCATGGACAGAAGCATCTGCAGCAGGCAGATTGGTGAGGACAAGGTCAAGTATGTTTTTCCCTCGTGTTGTTTCCCCCACCACCTGCCACAGACCCAGTCGAGCAGCTATGTCCTTTGGTACTCAGCTAGCTCAGATAGTAGTGGTGCTACCGAGCCACTTTTGGTGATGGACATTGAAGTCCCCCACCCAGAGTACGTTCTGTGCCCTTGCCACCCTCAGTGCTTCCTCCAAGTGGTGTTCAACATGGCGGAGTACTGACTCATCAGCTGAGGGAGGGCGGTAGGTGGTAATCAGTGGGAGGTTACCTTGCCTATGTTTGACCTGATGCCATGGGGTCCGGAATCAATGTTGAGGACTCCCAGGGCAAGTCCCTCCCTATTGTAGACTACTGTCCCGCCACCACTGCTGGGTCTGTCCTGCCGGTGGGACAGGACATACCCAGGGATAGTGATTGCAGTGTCTGGGATATTGTCTGTAAGGTATGATTCCGTGAGTATGACTATGTCAGGCTGTTGCTTGACTAGTCTGTGGGACAGCTTTCCCAACTTTGGCACAAACCCCCAGATGTTAGTAAGGAGGACTTTGCAGGGTCGACAGGGCTGGCTTTGCCGTTGTCGTTTCCGGTGCCTAGGTCGATGCCAGGTAGTCTGTCCGGTTTCATTCCTTTTTATTGACTTCGTAGCGGTTAGGTACAACTGAGTGGCTTGCTGGGCCATTTCAGAGGGCATGTAAGAGTTAACCACATTGCTGTGGGTCTGGAGTCACATGTAAGCCAGACCAGGTAAGGACAGCAGATTTCCTTCCCTAAAGGACATTAGTGAACCAGATGGGTTTTTACAACAATTGATAATGGTTTCATGGCCATCATTAGACTAGCTTTTAATTCCAGATTTATTAATTGAATTCAAATTCCACCTTCTGCTGTGGTGGGATTCGAACCCATGTCTCCAGATCAAACCCTGGGTCTCTGGGTTACTAGTCTAGTGATAATACCACTACGCCACCGCCTCCCCTTGTTAGGGGCATAGATACTGTTCTCTGCAGCAAAGATAGAGAGTCCCGAAGGCTGTGTTGCCTACCTGGTGCCAACGTTAAGTACATCTCTTCTGGGCTAGAGAGGAACTTGGAGTGGGAGGGAAAGGATCCAGTTGTCGTGGTCCACGTAGGTACCAACTACATTGGTAGGACTAGGAAAGAGGTTATGCTGAGGGACTATGAGCAGCTCACGGCTAAATTAAAAAGCAGAACCACAAAGATAATAATTTCCGGATTACTACCTGAGCCATGTGCAAATTGGCAGAGAGTAAATAAGATTAGAGAGGTGAATGCGTGGCTCAAAGATTGGTGTGGGAGAAATGGGTTCCGATTCATTCTGACACTGGCACCAGTACTGGAGAAAGAGAGAGCAGTTCCGTTGGGATGGGCTGTACTTGAACCATGTTGGGACCAGTGTCCTGGCGAATCGTATAACTAGGGTTGTAGATAAGGCTTTAAACTAAATAGTGGGGGGAGGGTTCAATTGAAGTGTAGTTTAAAAAGTCGAAAAGTAACAAGAGAGCAGAGGTGCAGGGTCGTAAACGGGCATACATTAATCAGACAGGAAGGAACAGAGAAGACGAGCATAAGAGTACAGCAGAAATTAGAACCAGATTAGGTAAAAATGGTAAAAAGTCAAAGCTTAAGGCTCTTTATCTGAATGTACGTAGCATTTGTAACAAGATAGATGAGCTGACAGCACAGATAGAAATAAATTAATATGATTTGATAGCTATCAGAGACGTGGTTGCAGGATGACTCGGACTGGAATCTCAATGTTCAAGGACAGTCGACATTCCGGAAGAATAAGCAGAAAGGAAAAGGAGGTGGGGTAGCTTTGTTATTAAAGGAAGGGATCAGTGCAGTTGTGAGTAATGATATAGACGACAAAATACTGCAGTTCAGAGAGATCTGGGCGTCCTTGCACATGAAACACAAAAAGTTAACATGCAGGTGCAGCAGATAATTAGGAAGGCAAATGGAATTCTGGCCTTTATTGCGAGGGAGTTAGAGTTTAAAAATCGGGGAGTCTTGTTATAATTGTACAGGGTGTTGGTGAAGTCACACCTGGAGTACTGAGTACAGTTTTGGTCCCCGTATTTAAGGAAGGATATACTAGCATTGGAAGCAGTTCAGAAAAGGTTCACTAGGCTGATTCCTGGGATGAAGGGGTTGTCTTATCCAGGACGGCTAAACAGTTTAGGCCTTTATTCATTGGAGTTTAGAAGAATGAGAGGTGATCTTATTGAAACATATAAGCTCCTAAGGGGGCTTGACAGGGTAGATGTTGAGAATATGTTTCCACTGGTGGGGGAATCTTGAACTAGGGGACATAGTTACAGAATAAGGGGGCACACATTTAAAACTCTCAGTGAGTGGTGAATCTCTGGAATTCTCTACCTCAGAGAGTTGTGGAGGCTAGGTCAGTAAATGTATTTAAGGAGGAGGTGGATAGATTTTTGAAATCTCGGGGCATTGAGGGTTATGAAGGTCCGAAAGAGGAGTTGAGGCCTGGGACAGATCAGCCATGATCTTATTGAATGGCAGGGCAGGCTTGAGGGGCTGAATGGCCTACTCCTGCTCCTATTTCTTATGTTCTTCTGTACCAGCGTTTAAGGACCTCAACATCATAACGATCCATGAGAGCATTGCCAAGTGGAAATCTCCAAGGACCAGAAGCTGCTCGAGTCTCTAACCAGCACTAAACAGTGCTGTCTGGAAACCCAGCAACAGCACAAATATGCTGTAACTTCACTTATGCTCCATAGAGAACCGCTAGCACCACAACAAGCAGAATAGGCAGATATCTCCATGAGACTAAGTACTCTTCCCCCAACATGTCCTTGAACTGGAGCCTCAGCCTTCAGACCTGGAGGACGATGAGAGGCGAAGGACACGCAATGTACTGAGGAGGCAGAGGAGGAATGAGTTGAAGCATTGTCTGTTTGTTCTTCGAGATGAAGTGCTGGAACTTTCAGGAATGACAAGGCCTCAAAGGTGGTCATCTTGAGAAAAACAAGAGTATCTTAGCAGGCTGAAGGCAGAGCAACAGAAACTGAATGCAGAGAGGGAGAAACCTGCAGAAAGAACAGCAACAGATGAGACGAAAACTCCCCGAGCAAGAGTCATCACTGAGACGATATATAGACTTGTGAGTCTCTATATTTGTAAATTTCATAATCTCTATCCACGTGTAAATAATTTTGATGTTATCTAATTTTGTGTTTTTGTTTTTAGCATAGGAGACTTATCTTTGGAAAGAAGGGGGAAATTGTGTGATTGCCTTTAAGAGTGATGTCCCTTTCAGATCTTAGTATGCTAATGAGCTGTGTCACAAGATGCAGTCATGTGACTACAAGCCAGTCTCACTTTGTAGCTGTAACACAAAGTGGCAAGTCCTGTAAATGGTTAGCTCTGCACTGTATATATTAGTTAGCTGTTGAATAAACCTGTTTGAGATCTTCAATCAACTGAACTCCATGCATCTCATTTATGTTGCATCAGAAACATAAAAAGCTTCTCATTACAATGCAGAATCTACAAAACATGCTATTAAAAGCAAAATTAACTATTATTTGGCACCATGGAAGAATGTACTGTGGAAACCACAGAAGTTTACAATAGGAGGTTATTCAGTCCATTATGTTTGTGGCTTTTTGCTAGAGCAATTCAAAAACAATCCAACTGCTCTGCCCTCTCCTCATAGCCTTGCATTATCCCCCTGTTTCAAATATTTATCCAACTGTCCCTTAAAAGATGCAATGATCTTTGCCTCAAGCATTCCCGTGCATGGTGTCCCACCAACCTTCAGTGTAAAGAAGTATCTCCAAATCTATCTAATCGTTCTGAATGAAATTTTTAAATTGATGATCCATCATCACTAAAGTAAATAATCTCTCCTTCTTCACCAGAGGAAATAGTCTCTCCTTATTCAAGCTTCTCAAATCTCATCACAATTTTCATATGCTTTATTAAATCTCCTCTTATTTTTTTCTGCTCTGTGAAAATAGTCCCAGTATCTCAACGTTCTTCTCAGAACCATAGTTTCCCATTTTCAGCAACATCTTGCAGAATCTACACTGTGTTTTCTCTCTCTGGCTTTAGTGTTCTTCCTATAATGGAATGCTGAGAACTATAGGCAGTACTTTGGGACCTTACTAATGAATTGTATAAATTCAACAATGCTTCTTTATTTTTGTAAATTTTCCTTTTTATGGTTTTACCTACCTGCACTTGCATTCAAATTTATTTGAAACCTTCGGTGTCTCTTTCAGCTAAGTGTATTTTCCAATTCATTGTTTTTTCTCCCAAAATGTATTACTCTATACATTTACGCTTTAACAATATTAAATCACATTTGCCACCTCTCTGCTCATTCAACTAAACTGTCTTATGTCTTCCTGCAATCCTCCTTACTGTTTTGCCAACCCTCTTATTTTTATGTCATCAGCAAATTTTGAGATTGTGTGCCTTATAATCAAATTCAAATCATCTACATATACCTCAAACAAAAGAGTCAGCACAGAACCTTGCAATACACCACTATCTATCCTTCTTCAGTTCAAGCAACAGCCATTCACCCTAACTCTGTTTTTAGTCCAGCAACCAACTTTGTATCCATACTGCTCCATTTTCTTGTACCATACAGATGAATTTCTAACAAATTTTGTGAAACATCTTCTTGAAGCACGTCCTGAAAAATCATGTACACTACATCTACAGCAGTCCTCTTAGACATCCAGTGACTTCAGAAAAAAACTATTAATTTTGTGAAATGAAGGTTGCCTTTAACAAATCCATGTCCTTGAATAACCCACCTGTTTCTCATTGGAACTTGAATTATAGATTCTAAGTTTGTCCACAACTGACAAACTAATTAGTCTATAGTTATCCACTTTATCCCCTCCATTCTTAAATAGGGATGTTACATTGGCTACTTTCCAATCCCATGCCACAATTTGTGTATTTAAGGAGGATCGAAATGTTTTGGCCAGAGCTTCTGCCATTTCCTCTTTGGCTCCTTTTAGTATTCTAGGATGCATGTCATTAGAGCAATTTCTATTGGCCAATTCACTGAATCTTAAACCCTAATGATCTCATATCCAAAGAAAAAAGTGGCAGATAATAGAAGGGCACCAATGGAACATGTGCAAAACCCCAAGACCATAAACTGCTTCTTCCTGATGAAAAGACTATTGTTGAACGGTTCAGGGTGGAGAACTTGGAAAATGGTCTACGGAAAAATGCACAAAACACTTACTATGTTTCACATTATTCAAATATTCTGAGATTTGCATGAAATGTTACATAAATAGGTCCACAACAGTAATTGTGTCCCATTACACAATAGAGCATAGAAAAAATAACTTGCACCTCATCAGATTTGCAGAAATTGGATTACTGTTAAAGTGCAGTCACTGTTCTTTCGTAAGCAAATGCAACCACAAATGTGTGTACAGCAAAGTCCCTCAAATAGCAAATGACTGACCAGTTAATCATTTCTGATGATGTTGGTTGAGGGAAGAGACCAGGAAACTTCTTGCTTTTCTTTAACTAGTACTATGTGATCCTTTACATATAAAATGGTTACCTGTTCTGTACTTAGAAAAAAAGTAATTCCTGGCTTCTAATCAGACTCCTTACTCACATTTTCCGTCAGGGAAATGTGGGAGGTCATCTTCCCTGCAGATGGAGTCAGAATATTTCTCACCTCACCAAGGTGGCCTGGATGGAGGTAGCGGAGTAAGTCTCGAACCGTAGAGTAACATTTAGAACATGAGTACAGTGCTGCAAGCGCATCAACGACTTGCTCAGATCAGCGAGGGTAAGTGGTCTTGGCGATGCTGCTGCATTGATTTCTTCCATGGCTAGGTGGCTTTAAGGCAGAGGAATGCAGTCGAATGTGTGAGCAGCCTTGGTGCCATCTACTAAATGATGAAGATTGGCATTGTTTATGTGATTGGATGTGTCGTGCGAAAGCCAATGCAGAATGATTGATGTTGATGGATGCATGCAATGGTTCTGATGCATCATTTGCAACAGCCAGTGCAAGCATGCTAAGATGGGAGGAGGGGACCCTGACAACAGGCTGCTGATCATGGCTGAGGAGGAGGCCTCTGAGATCGTGAGACAGGAAGGAGGCAGAGTGATCAGAGATGGCAAGGCAGGAGCCACAAGGCATAAGGATAAAGTGGCCTCGCTGCTCTTGCAGCCATATGTGGAAACTGAAGGAAATTGTGTGCACTCATTTGAAGCACATGCTTAAAGTGCCTCTGTTTTTTTCTCCATTGCAGGTGCCCGCACTCGAGTAGCAGGACACTGTGTGGCCCAAGAATCCTCCTCTGGGGAGCAAGAAGAAGCCAATGTCCCAGAGGGTACACCGTCACCTGCCTCTTCTACCACCTCCGCCAGCACAGATACATCAGCCCGCGAAGGGTTTAAGATTAGAATCTGGATCACAAGCTGATGTGTATGACACAGACACATCCCAGCAGCTGAAGAAGCATGTGCCAGCTGGGTCCCTTGACAATCGGAGGACTGCTGGGGACCAGGCCCCTACTCAGCCCCACGCTCATGATGATCCTCTGCCTGTTGCTATGGGAAGTCTGCTGGATGTGCAGCAGAGCCGTGTGGAAAATATGTCTGAGCTGCCTGAGGTCATGCATGGCTTAGCGTGTGCCACGGAGGAGTCCATGCAAGCCATGACGTCTGCCATGTCCCAGGCATTTGAGCGTATGGTTTCCTCAGTAGAGAGGTGGCAAGTCTGGTTGACCACTCAAGCCATATGCGATCTGACCTGCACTCCATCGCTGTTGCCATGGGCTCCATGTAGCAGAATCTAAGCAAGAGGGGGACGAGAAACCTGGACCTCCCTCCAGGTGCTCCTTCCCCTCAGGGAGACAGGCAGGTACCATTGTACATACAGATGGAGGAGGAGGACATGTCCGCTGCCTTCCTCTCAGGACACCCCCAGGGAAAGTGGCGTCTCGTCTTCCCCTCCGACATTGACCCCCTTACCTCCAGCAGGCAAGCAATGTGGGATACTCAAGCACCATTGCTGCAGACCCCCAGTAGAATGGAGCATCAAGGGCCCGTTCCTCCACAGGATGCCTGCCACGGTCATCCAAAGCGTACTGAGCAGTCTGCCTCCATGTCAGGGTAGCACCTAGATGTAGTGGCAGGAAAAGAAAACTGGAACAGTTTTGAGCATGAAGGTGGCACGGGTGATACAGAAATGTTAAGAAATGCAAAGATATATAAAAACATTTTTATTCCTTGCAAACTTTGATCCACTCTCAGTAATGTTTTGCGTGGTTGCAGAAGTTTTGTGGAGGCCTATGGCAGGAACGCAATGATGTTTGCGAAGCATCTCAGGAAATGTCCAGTGTCCAGATCTCATTGGAATTTTAGCCTTCACTCTTCAATGATGGCTGTTTTCCTATTGATGATTAATAACTTTTTCCAGTGCTGTCATGCCTTACTTTTGTTTTCTACAGTCATAACTTAATACTGCTTTCAGTGGTGTGTTGTCGCATTCATCATAGGCCCTGGATGATTTCAAATGCCAATCACATTAAAGTACAGCCACGCTTCGTTAAGATTGAAGAGATGATTAACACCTCATGCAAAAGTGAATTTCTGTGAGGAATTGTTATGTTTCTCCTCCCAATGTTCCTTGATGATGTAGCTTATTGTTGTCTGAAATGTGCTTAAATTAGGTTCTCCCTGATGTCCCTTGCATGTCTCTCATATCGATGACGCCATCATTGTCATTATTGTCCACCTTCTCACCCTCTTCATAGTCATCTTCATCTGAGGAAGACTGGTGTTCCTCCTGTCTTCTGCCTGCAGCATGTTGCCGCGTCTAATTGCAAGGTTGTGCAAGGCACAGCAGACAACAATTATTCATAACACCCGCTGTGGCACATAAAAAAGAGCCCCTCCAGACCGGTCAAGGCAATGGCATCGCAATTTCAGCATGCTAATGGTGTGTTCAATGATGGCACTGGTGGATGCGTGAGCGATATTGTAGTACTCTTCAGCAGCGCTTTGGGGATGACGTACTGGTCTAAGCAACCAGGTACAAAGGGGGTAGCCCTTGTCACCCAGGATCCATCTGTCCACTTCAGCTGGTTCCTCAAAAACCGCTGGAAGCTGGGAATTCCTCAAAATGCAGAAGTCATGACAGCTCCTTGGGAAACATGCACAAACATGCATAATTCTTCTCTTGTGGTCGCAAACCAGCTGTACATTTAAAGAGTGGAAGCCTTTGCAATTAACCAATTCGCCGTTCTTTCAATGTCGCTGGGTCAAAATCCTGGAACTCCCTTCCTATCAGCACTGTGGGTATACCTACCCCAAATGGACTGCAGCGGTTCAAGAAGGCAGCTCACCACCACCTTCTCAAGGGCAATTAGGGATGGGCAATAAATGCTGGCCTGGCCAGCGCCGCCCACATCCCATGAATGAATAAAAAAAAAGACAGCAGGTTTGTCCCAGGGCGCTTTATTGAGTACAGTCGACCACCCCTTGCACTCTAGGGAAGCCAGCGATGGCACCGAAGGCTGCAGACCTTGCTGCCTGGCTATCCTCGCCTACAGATAAGTAGATAAAATTGTTGGCTCATCGAAACAGGGCATTGGTTACCTCTTTGATGCACCTGTGGGTCGCAGACTGTGAGATGCCACATATGTCGCCCGTTGATCCTGGGTAGCAAAGAAATTGAGGGCAATAGTAACATTGAGTGTCAGTGGCATGGGGTTCCCAACGAATACAATCAGCTGCAGGTAAGGCTGAAGGATCGTACACGTTTCTGTTGCCAATGTAAGTCACATCCTAATGCTACTCTGGCATTGTCTCTCTGACATCTGAAGGTAATGTGTCCTTCTCCTGAGGTTGCGATGATACTCCAGCGTCCGTCTTCGATAATGCATTTCCTGGATGGCTTCATTCTGAGCAGCCTCACCCTCTTGTGCTGCCTGCTGCTCCTGTTGAGGCATCATCTGTTGATCACCAAGATCCCTTCTCAGTTTCTCCCTCTGCAATTGCTCACGTGTTAGAGGACAAATTGCATGTATGAGACTCATGTCTTTGCAGCTTTTCAAGTTGAGATGAGAAGAGTGTTGTATAATTGTCCTTCTTCTGCCATTCAGCAGAACCATGAAAGTCATGAGCAGATCGCTCTTATGTGCCTTATGAGGATGTTGCCAGGACAGGAAAAATGCAGCTATGAGGAAAGATTGGATAGGCTGGGGTTGTTCTCCTTGAAACTGAGAAGGCTGAGGGGAGATCTGAGTGAAATGTACAAAATTTTGAGGGGCCTGGATAGAGTGCATGTAGCAGGAGATCCCAACTACCATCATTTGTCTCCTCCCAATCACCTTGCATTCCTTGATTGGACACGTGGTTTGCATTCTTCTTCTAGAAAATGTTGGATCTGCAACCTCCTCCTGCTACCATCCAGCCTGCGCCCATCACCCTTGACCCACCCAACCTAACCTTCACCCTTCCTTCGTTACCGTAGAACCTTCTCCCATGATGTGAATGGGCTCATCATCAATTTTTACAGATCATCCCTCTCCGCTGTCCCTATTCCCGTCATCATCCAACTGCCGACTCTCACCCTTGAACCTCCAAGAATCCACCTTGATATAGAATCATAGAAACATAGAAAGTTTCAGGCACAGAAAGAGGCTGCTTGGCTCGTGTCTGTGCCAGCCGAAAAATGATCCATCTATTCTAATCCCACCTTCCAGCACTTGGTGCGTAGGCCTGCAGATTACAGCACTTGAGGTGCATATCCAGACTCCTTTTGAATGAGTTGAGGGTCTCTACCTTAACTGCCCTTTCAGGCAGTGAGTTCCAGACCATCACCACCCTCTGGGTGAAAAATGTTTTCCTCATCTCTCCTCTAATTTTTCTACCAATCACTTGAAATCTATATCCCCTCGTCACTGACCTCTCTGCTAAGGTCCACCTCCACTCTATCCAGGCCCCTCAAAATTTTGTACATTTCACTCAGATCTCCCCTCAGCCTTCTCTGTTTCAAGGAGAACAACCCCAGCCTGTCCAATCTTTCCTCATAGCTGCATTTTTCCTGTCCTGGCAATATCCTCATAAATCTCCTCTGTACCTTCTCTGCTGCAATGACATCCTTTCTGTAATGAGGTGACCAGAACTGCACACAGTACTCAAGTTGTGGCCGAACCAATGAGTTATACAGTTCCAGCATAACCTCCCTGCTTTTGTATTCTATACCTCAGCTAATAAAGGAATGGATTCCATATGCCTTCTTAACCACCTTATCGACCTGTCCTCCTACTTTCAGGGATCTGTGGATATTCACTCCAAGGTCCCTCACTTCCTCTACACTTCTCAGTATTTTCCCATTAATTGTGTATTCCTTTGCCTTGTTTGACCTCCCCAAATACATCACCTCATACTTCTCCAAGTTGAATTCCATTTGCCACTTTTCTGCCCATCTGACCAGACTATCAATATCTTCCTGCAGCCTACAGCTATCCTCCTCGCTATCTACCACACGGCCAATCTTTGTGTCGTCCACAAACTTCTTGATCATGCCCCCTACATTTACACCCAAATCGTTAATATACACCACAAAAATCAGGGGACCCAGTACTGAGCCCTGCGGAATGCCAATGGAAACAGCCTTCCAGTCGATAAAACAGCCGTCAACAATTACCCTTTGTTTCCTGCCACTGAGCCAATTTTGTATCCACCTTGCTGCATTTCCCTGGATCCCATGGGATTTTATTTTTTTAACCAGGGAAACTTGTTTGGGAGTTTGTCAAAAGCCTTGCTAAAATCCATGTAGACCACATCAACTGCACTACCCTCATCTATTTTCCTAGTTACTTCTTCAAAAAAGTCAATCAAGCTGGTCAAACAAGATCTTCCCTTAACATGCTGACTATCCTTGATAACCTTTGCCTTTCTAAGTAATGGTTTATCCTGTCTCTCAGAATAGATTCCATTAATTTTCCCACTATTGAGGTTAGACTGACTGGCCTGTAATTATTCGGTCTATCCTTCGCTCTCTTTTTAAACAGAGGTGCAACGTTAGCAGTTCTCCAATCCTTCGGCACCACACCTGTATCCAGTGAGGACTGGAAAATGATGGTCAGACCCTCTACTATTTCCTCTCTTGCATCTTTCAACAGCCTGGGATACATTTTATCTGGCCCTGGTGATTTATCAACTTTCAAGGATGCTAATCCCATGAATACTTTCTTTCTCCCTATGTTTATCACATCCAATACTTCACACTCTTCCTCCTTAACTACAATATCAGCATCATCCCCCTCTTTTGTGAAGACAGATGCAAAGTATTCATTAAGAACGATAGCAACATTTTCTGCCCGTACACATAGGTTACCTTTTTGGTCTTTTATGGGCCCTACTCCCTCCTTAGTTATCCTCTTATTTTTAATTTATTGATAAAACATCTTTGGATTCACCTTGATTTTGCTTGCCAATATTCTTTCATGCTCTTTCTTTGCTTTCCTAGTTTCCTTTTTGATTTCACACCTCCACTTTCTATACTACTCTCAGCTTTCTGTAATATTGAGTTCTCGGTGTCGGACATAAGCTTTCATTTTCTGCCTTATCTTACCCTGTAGGTTCCTTGACATCCATGGGGCTCTAGATTTGGCCACCTCACCCTTTTTCTTTGTGGGAACATGTTTACCCTGAACCCCTTGAATCTCCCCTTTGAATGCCTCCCACTGTTCTAACACTGATTTACCTTCAAGTAGCTGCTTCCAGTCCACTTTCACTAAATCACTCCTCAGTGTAGTAAAATTGGCCTTGCCCCAATTGAGAACTCTAACTCCTGTTCTATCTCTGTCCTTTTCCATAATTATGTTAAAACTGACTGAATTATGATCACTACCACCAAAATGCTCTCCCACTGCCACTCCTTCCACCTGTCCATCTTAATTTCCTAAAACTAAGTCTAAAACTGCACCATCTCTTGTTGGCCTTGCTACCGACTGGGCCAAGTTCTCCTGAATTCAACTCAAAGTTCTGCTCCCTCAATTCCTTTCACACTAAAATTATCCCAGTTAATATTGGGGTAATTAAAATCCTTTACTATTACTGCCCTAATGCTCCTGCAGTTCTCAGATATTTGCCTCCAAATCTGCTCTTCTATCTCCCTCCAGGAATGTTGAGCTGACATTCCTATCCCTCCTTCAGCTGTGTTTCTGTAATAGCTATGATATCATACTGCCATGTGTCTATCTGTGCCCTCAGCTCATCTGCTTTAATTGCTATACTCCTTACATTGAAATAGATACCCTTGAGCACTGCCAAACCTTTTTTTTTTTATTTTCTAACCCTCGTTTCCTCTGTCTTTCAGACTCATCCATTAATTTTCCGGCTTCCATTTTAATTTCTGATTTTGTCCCAGCTGAGTATAGCCTCAGATCCCGATCCCCCTCCCAAACTAGTTTAAACCCTCCCCAACAGCACTAGAAAAACGTCCTGCAAGGAAATCAGTCCCGGCTCTGTTCAGGTGCAACCTGTCCGGTCTGTACAGGTCCCATCTTCCCCAGAGCTGGTCCCAATGTCCCAGGAATCTGAAGCCCTCCCTCCTGCACCATCTTTCCAGCCACGCATTCATTTGAATTATTCTTCTATTTCTATACTCACTTGCGCGTGGCACTGGGAGTAATCCAGAGATGATTACTTTTGAGGTCCTGCTTGCTAATTTCTTACCTAGCTCCCTAAATTCTGACTGCAAGACCACATCCCTCTTTCTACCTATGTTGTTGGTTCCGATGTGGACCACGATTGCTGGCAGTTCACCCTCCTGCTTCAGGATGCTCTGCAGCCGCTCAGTGACATCCTTGACCCTGGCACCAGGGAGGCAACACACCATCCTGGATGCATGTCTGCGGCCACAGAAACGCCTGTCTGTTCCCCCGACCATTGAATCACCGGTCACTATGGCTCTTCCAGTCTTCCCTGTACCCCCCTGTGCAGCTGAACCCCCCGTGGTGCCATGGACCTGGCTCTGGCTGCACTCCCCAGTTGAAGCATCACTTTCCTCAGTATTCAGAAGTGAATACCTGTTGGAGAGTGAGATGCACTCAGGGGTCTCCTGCACTACCTGCCTGATTCTTTTTGACTGTCTGGTGGGTCACCCTTTCCCTCTCTCTCTGCATACTCTTCAGCTGTGGGGTGACACATCTATAAAATTTCTATCCACGTAGCTCTCATCATCATGAATGCACCGCAGTGTTGCCAGCTGTCTCTCAAGTTCCAAAACCCGGAGCTCAAGTTGCTTCAATTGATGACACTTCCTGCACAAATGGTTCTCCAGGATACGGGAAGCATCCTGGAGCTCTCACATAGCACAGGAGATGCACTCTCGAGGTTGAAACAATCCTGCCATTCCTTTATTTATTAGTTGACCCTTTGCTACTGCTGAAAAAAACCTTACCAATACTACAACAGCTTAGAATTATTAATAAAACTTTACTAGTACTGATAAATCCCTCTAAAAATCAATACAGTTCACTAGTTAAAATAAACTTTACTCAAAACAAACAGCTACTCACTTATTCCTTATTATAAGCTATTTACACACACACCCTAACAGTAATGTACCAACCCAGCTATTCAGAGTTATTCCCTAACAACAGTTACTCACCAACCAATCATCTTTGAGCTTTCCTGTGATGTCACTGTTCACTTTGTTTTCAAACTCCTGGACTCCTCTCCACTGCTTTCTCGGAAGGTAAGTGCTGTAGGCCGCATTCTTCGGGCTCTATTTATCCGCTCCTCACTCCGTGTTCTTCGCACAGGTCCACTCCTCTCCACTGCTTTCTCGGAAGGTAAGTGCTCTAGGCCGCGATCGTCGGGCTGTATTTATCCGCTGCTCACTCCGTGTTCTTCCCGCAGGTCCACTCCTCTCCGCTGCTCTCCCGGAAGTTAAGTGCGGATAGTTACAGATTCCCAATCCCCTCCCTATGATGACCTCGTATACCCAGCCCTAAGTCTCGACTTTCCCCCCACCATACACAATTGCCCCTGTGACTGTGACCGTACCTTCTGCCAGCCAGTACCCTGATGTGGACACACAGGACTCCGACAATGACAGTGATCCTCTCTCCTTTTAGGCCTCTCATGACCATCAGTTTTCTGACAGGAACATATCACCCCCTGCAAACCGCACACAGCCTGCCTCATCATCAAATCAGCCACTACACACCCTGGACTCTGCCCTCCTCCCTGCCTTGCTTATCCATGCACCCAAGACCCGACCCTGTCTACCAGACTACCCTCCCCTGCTCCTCCATGTAGCCTCTGCCCATGCTGTCACTGCCATTTCCTGAGATGATTCACCCTTGCTGGCCCTGAGCCTGGAGGCAAACATCCATTCCAATGCTGGAGTTATTTTAGTGGCTGATGAGTGAAAGTGGGAAGGGCACAGTCCTGAGACTTAACTGCACAAATCTGACTGTTGCGCGCCATGTTGAAACATTCGTGAACCGGGTGGCATGGTTCGCTCGCCATTCAGTTAATTTGGTAGATAGGATTAAACCCTAACTATGTGTAAGGTAATGAGTATTCATGGCATGTAAATTAATGCAAAGCTGCACTACGCCACTGTGCTGGGGGAACCCTGGAACGCCACAAATGTGCCAACAACTTAATTCCTCTAAAATATCCCACCGTCGGGAATCCGATAAAACACCTCCTGCCTAATTATATCACCCCACACACCACCAAATCCACCGTGGCAGACTGCATAAAATTCCCCCTCAAATCAAAATCTACATTCAATGCTTTCAGAATTTAAAAAACTCAAATTTCCTCCACCCGAGTTCTACACTTCTCAGAGTGAATAACACTAACTTTCAGTCAATCCTCATAATTAAGAGGCATCATCTTTATGTCCCTCTTCTTTACAATCCCTAAAGTCTTAATATCCATCAGCGAATATTAGAACCAATACTGGACACAATACATCAAGTTCAGAGGTGTCAAAGCCTTACCTATATTCTCAGTATAACAATCTTTTAGTTTGTTCTTTTTACACAAGGACAAAAGTATAGGAATGTAAAGGACCCAGAAAAGAGAATTTTGATCCAACTAGCTGGCTCCAGAATTCAGAAACTGAATACACAGCTCACTACCTATATTCCTAGATTAATTTTCTTGCCAAATGTCTCCCCAACTCACTGTCCAATGAATTGATTTGCTTTCCCTATAGCTACTTCACATTACCTATTATCAAGTCACTTTCCTACTCTGTTACTTTTAATGGGCATCCATACACAAATAGGCTGTCCCCAAGTGCATTGCCTTCAGTTAGTCCTCTTGATTTCTTAGCACCTTTTCCTTAATTTTTCTCACTTTTGTTCACATGTAGTAACACCTTCCCCTTTACAACTTAGCCTAAATTTCAAAAATACTTTCTAATCCTTCAGCTGCATTTGTGGTTTATAGTTGATGTTAAATTATGTTTCTGTGCTAACAGTTAAATCCAAATTATCACT
Source organism: Heterodontus francisci (assembly GCF_036365525.1). Lineage (NCBI taxonomy): Eukaryota > Metazoa > Chordata > Chondrichthyes > Heterodontiformes > Heterodontidae > Heterodontus > Heterodontus francisci. Next base: position 69,504,572 of record NC_090378.1, read on the forward strand.
TGCCACACATACGTCTATTTCCAGCAGCTGAATCCTCATACTTCTAGGCATAAGTGATAAATCTGGGTTTTTTTTGATACTCACTCCATTTCTTGATTAGTTGAACTTTTCATCAGCTGCCTCAGCTAATGAGAAGTGCTATACTTTTGGTGAATTTCCTTATCCACAGTCCAAGCTAGTTTAACGTCCAATTTATCTCATTGTAATTTTTTTACTCCAACCATGCAGGCAATCATTAAAAGCAGCAATAAAAAAATCAAATGATAAAGTCTTTAAGGTATAAGTGTTAATCTGTTTTATGTTTCCGATAATATTTACAGGGAATACCAAATAGCATAATGAAAAACACTAAGACTTTGTGTTCATACAGGCTTATTGGTTCGTAAAACATAGGAGCAACTAAGTAAGAAATGTGTTAACTTGGAATGGAATCACACTATAGCTATTTATTCCAGAGGAAGTGTTGATGACTGGGAGCAACACTGAAAAAACTTCCCTTGCCCCTTCAACTTAAACTTATGCACCACAGCTTGATATTGCCTTATTGGGATTCATTATTGTCCACATGGAATACAATTAATATTCCTTTATATCTATTATTCACTCTTATATCAATATCCTTAACTGTAAACTAAAGCAATCGTGCAACTACCTTGCTGAATTTCTCACCTCTGCATAGTTCTCGATCAACTGAGCAATGAAATTCTCAATCACCAAAACACTGTTATTTACCTTACGGCGTACATTTGCCTGATTGTCTTCTAAGTTTTGAATATATAGTCCTAACCTCCTTTAATTCCTTTCAGGTTCTTTATGTAATAATGGCATCACTGGAGCTCACCTCTAAAGCACGATGACTGCCATGCCACATCTCTGCCACTGGCCCATTCAGAAGCCTGTAAACAATCCAATTCTGCTCAAGACCTGAACTTTATTAGTTTAGACTTTAGTAGACACTTAGAAAAGTTTCATAATCATTTAACAGCCTTAAGCTTTCTGCCAATTTATGTATTTAACTAGTGGAAGTCTTACACATTTTGGAAAAGTAAATTCCTCAAAGTTCTTCTTAAAGAAGAATTTGAAAACAAGGAAGAAAAAGCTTTTAAGATCATATCTGCAGCCTACGATTCATTCTGGGTGCTTGATGTGAGCTTGTTTGCTTTGATGGCTGTTGTGTGCTCTTAGTTTTACATTACATTGTGCCTTTACCCCTATTTCTTATGTTCTTACTTTACCCAAAATAAAGGCAAAAATGAGGTATGGTTAGGAACTGCATTGTTATATACTGTTTATACTAAATCCTGCACATAAAGTATTTCATTTATGACATTACAGAGCATAGACTCCAATCGACAAATACTCCCTGCCTACAATCCCATGCATGTCTCCACTATAAAAATTACATAGGTTGCTGGTAAGTCTTGCAATTCGTTGGGGCCCAGTTCGTGCTTCAACTTGTTCCGATGTGGGAGTCTTTTCTTTGTTGAGGTTTACGTGTCTTCCGTGGGTCCGGTGGCTTGGGAGAAAGTGAGAGAGACAGCCAGGTGAGAGACTTGCTTGTTTCAGCTTCAGTTGCACACTGCCTTCTGTCTTTCTCTGTGGCACAATTCAAAAAAACCCAGCTTGCCCAGCAGGTTAGTTATGTGACTCGCTGGTTTGACCACTTCTGTTTATGGATTCTGCCATCTTAGCAGTTATCCTGGAATGTGAGCTTTCTCACTTTCAATGTCTGGTGATCAAAGTCCCTTTGGGTTAGGTGGACCAGGTAGCACTTCTTTTGTCTCTCCTAGCACTGTCTGTTAGTATGCAAATGTTTTTCCAGCCACTGCTTTTCTGTTTAACCAGTCATTTCCTCGCCCTAGCAACAGTTTAAAATCAATGTTCATATGACAAAATTAATATGCCTCATTCTTGGCAGGTGGGGGTCTGCATGACAGTAGTCATGAATAAGCAATATAACATCACAGCAAAACTTGATCCAGTTTTAAACTGTTAAACAATTTTATTACATCGCAAAAATGTGGCAATATCGCATATGCATTGGAGGTGGAATTTTACCAGGCTCTGGAAGGTGGCCTGGGAGGCAGGCCGGTAAAATCACAGGGAGCCACATCAGATCAGCTCCCCGACATGGTCCCGCCACCGGGCCTCTTACTGACAGTAGGATCGGAGGTGGGCAGCCAATTTCCATACTTAAAGACCCGATTAGGGGACAGTTTACAGTGTCACTGGCATCTTGCCAATGGCAGGTCAACCCCCACCATGTGAGCAGACTGCCAGCTAAGCTAAATGAAGGCGGCCTCTCAGTTTCAGCCTGGGGTTAGGGTGGGGGTTGTTGCATGCAAGGAAGAGGGGGTCACGGGCAAAAAAGGCAGCCCCATGTAAAGCCTAGTTACCCAACCCGAACCCGACCAAACCCGACATTATGTGTCGGGTTCGAGTCGGGTCGGGTCTGTATTCGGTGTCCAGCATTCGGGCTTGGTTCGGGTCAGGCTAGACTGTACAGTATTGTTTTTGTTTTAGTCTATAATCTTTTTCTGTTTCAAAAATTGTTTGTTACTTTCGGGTTGGGTCGGGCATTTAAAAAAATTAAAGGACTCTGGTCCAGGTCGGGTTCGGGTTGGCTGTTGTCGTGCCGGCCCCGGGTCGGGTTTTGATTTTATACCCAAGCCAGGTTTTAGCCCCACGGCCCCAACGATTACCCAGGAGGGGTTTCCCCTCCAGCACTTGGCCCTTTGATTATTTTTTTTCATACATGGGACGTGGGCGTTGCTGACTAGGCCAGCATTTATTGCTCATCCCTAATTGACCTTGAGAAGGTGGTGTTGAGCTGCCTTCTTGAACCACTGCAGTCCATGGGAGGTAGGTACACCCACCATTCATTTTTTATTAACTTCGTAGCAGTTAGACACAACTGAGTAGCTTGCTAGGCCATTTCAGAGGGCATGTAAGAGTCAACCACATTGCTGTGGGTCTGGAGTTACATGTAGGCCAGACCAGGTAAGGACAGCAGATTTCCTTCCCTAAAGGACATTAGTAAACCAGATGGATTTTTACAACAATCGACAATGATTTCATGGCCATCATTAGACAAGCTTTTAATTCCAGATTTATTAATTGAATTCAAATTTCACCTTCTGTTGTGGTGGGATTTGAACCCACGGCCCCAGAGCAATACCCAATTTTACTAGCGCACCGCTGTTCTCGGCAGTGAACTTCTTGAATGGCCTAGCGCCACACGAGACGTGTGCCACAGAGCTGCCACGATATTTGATGCGGTGGCTCATTAACATGGACGGGGCGGACCTGCCGTCCCTAATGATGTAGAGAGGGCGGGCGCTCCATCCCTGGCAACGGTGTCCGGCGCCACTTTAAAGGGAGTTCAAGCCCTTACTGACAATTTGAATATTTAAACGGAAATGGAGGGAACATTTAAAGTTATAACTTTAATAAAGGATCGAAGCCCCTCTCCCCTCCCCCATGACCATTTATTGTCTTTTCCACACATATAAATTTTTTTTTCCAATCCCCAACTTTCCCTCCCGAACTTTGTTACCTTTGCCCTTCAACCCCTTCCCACCATCCCCTCAGCCAATAGGAAGGGTTTTCCCCACTCCCGCCCTGAAAATTTCACTCCTCCCCCCTCCCCACCAGTGTTACACCTTGGATCTCTGAACGGAGAACCGGAGGCGTGGGACTTCCAGCAACAGGCCGGAATATCGGCGTGGGATGGACGTTGTGAAAAGGTAAATAATTATGCAGTGTTTATAGTTTATTTAAATACATTAATGATTTTTTTTGGCCGAGCGGCGGGGGGAGGGGCTGGTTGCCGCCACGAAGCTCACCAACGCTGGTAAAATGGGGCAGGGCATTTCCGGCAACAAGGCCTGTGGCGGAACAAGGCCTCTCCCGGAAGTATTTCTCAGGCCTCCCTGCCACGACCCCTGACGTCGGGGTCTTATAAAATTCAGCTCATTGAGTCAACATAATGTTGCTTTTAAAACACTTTTTTCTGTTAGTGGATGAGAACTTGGAGGACCTATTCAGCAATGTTGTTAATTGAGTGCATTCACCCTTTCAACTAATAAAAATACACAACTGAAAAATAACCCTAAATAAAGGCTTATGACCATGGACATTGTTTCAACTCAACAAAATTAGTTAAAGTCCTTTTTATTACATTGGATTTCAGGATATTTGATGGTGTTTTGGGATTAGATTTCACAGTTGAGCTTGCTTTTCTGTGAAAATTGAAACCCAGTAATCTCTTGCATGAGATAGAAGAAGAAGTGCAGTTGGATATGAAGTTGCCATAACTTAAGCTGCAGCTGTACCCAATATTTCATCAGTTGTATTGTAGGAAAAGGTAAAAGATACAAAAGTACAATTTTTTCAGTGGATTATAATCTTTTGAAGGAAGGCGTGAGGTCTGATGGTAACATTTTAAATTCCTGTAGTTCCAGGGATATGCCCCTCCACCACCCTTCTGCCCCACCCCAAAATGGTGCCTTTTCAAGCATTTTGAAGAGTACTCTGATTCTTTTCTGAGGTTATATTTGCTGTTCTTTTGCTGTTTTCTCTTTTCCATAGGTTTCAGGTGTTTTTGTTCTGCTACTGAAATTCAGCTAAAGATCTTCACTGCTTTCTGCAGATATGGCTGTTGTCATGAAGGCCCCCACGTGCCAAAAATGAGGCATATTAATTTCACCACATGGGCATTAAATTTCAAATTGTTGCTGGGAAGAAGAGAAGGCCTGTTACAAGGACTGCCAGACCTTGGCTGGAAAATAATATTTACATACTAACAGACAATGAAGGCAGGGAAGGGCATTCCATTCCCTGCTAAGATGATACAATACACAGAGTCAAGATGTGGTCAGGCCAGTTAGTCACATGACTAACCTGCTTGGCAACCTGGGGGTTTCTGATTTGTACAGTTTGAACTGAGTGCCTGCAGAAAGCAGAATGCTCCTGGACTGAAGAAGACCTCCTGTCTGTCTGCCTGCTGCCATCTCTTTCTCACAAGCCTCTGAATCCACTGAAGACACATGAACCCCAAGAGAGAAAAGTTTCCTACAGCGAACAAAGTTTAAGAAGAATACTGGGCCCCAACGAAAAGCAAGGTCTACCTACAACACAGGACTTGAAGAACCGTAACAACAACTCTTCAGATAATGCCTCAAACCTTTCCACTTTATTTTTCTTCTCTTTTCTGTCTCTATTTGCATGTGTGTAACGAGTATCCATGCTAGCGTGGGGCGCAGCGTGTATCCACAGTTGTTAACTGAATTAGAGTTTAATAAATTTCAACTTTTCTTCTTTAAACCTAAGAAAGCCTGTTTGTGCTGGTTTCTTTGCCTTATAATTGGAAAGCGATGAACAAGGATTCACCAGGAGGGAGCTAAAAATGTGTTTAAAAGAAACCCTGTTACAGTAAGACCAGGTGAAGGCTGAAAGGGAACCCTAGATCTCTTTCTCGCCTGATTGTAACACTGTGTAGTCCCATTCTTTGGACCCAAAAGCAATGGCATTGGACCTGAAATAGTTCAATTAGAAAACTCAACACAATCCAAAATGGATGGGCCGGAGTTTAAAATGCAGTCAGTGTCCAGATCGGAGACGGGCAGGCGCAAAATTTGGGATGCGCAGACCTCCGTGCCAGTTCACCACCACAATCCCAACCTGAGCCATTTTGAAAGATGGCAGCTCAGGGTCGGTTCGTCTGCTCCTGGCTTCCCAGGTGGCAGCCAATTAAGGCCAACTATTGACAATTACAGGGCCTATCAAGGACCTTATCCCGTGCCAATTGGAATTTCCCCACTAGACCTATAACAGCCACCTGGCCACGGCTGTGGCCATTGACTGTGCCTTGGAGGGGTTGCCCCTCCAGGATCATAGCCAGGCAGCTGTGGCAGTTTAAAAAAAACCAAAAAACCCTACCTTGCTTCTCCCACAATTCCTTCATCTTCAGATCAGCAGCTCCCATCTGAGCCGGTAGGGCTACCAATCACTGAGTGCAGGAGGGTCTTCCATTGGCCCTCCAGCGTCGGCAGCCCACCCGCTGTCCCTGATTGGATGATGAGCCCACTCCCTGGTCTTGAATTGGCTGAGGATTTGAAACTCCCCGTCAGCATGCATAGAGCATACTGTGCATGGTCGGGATCCAGAACCAACCCCCATTTCCGGTTCCCAACCTCTGAAAGAAAATCCATGTGTTTGTGTAAGACAAATAAACCCTCAAAACAAAATGTGTTGCCTGGTGTTAAGATAAAATTGCCATTGAGCAAACCATATTCTATAACTAATATGTATGCACAATGTTTCTTCTGTTGCAGAATTCCCACCAGAAGAATACAGAAACTGGAATCAGTGCCATTTGCATTAAGAGTGGCATTGTGAGGCAAGGATCCCAATCTTGTCTCTTCACAGCTGGACTTGGATAGGAGAAGGACTAACAGGAGACGCTCCCAGTCTGTGCAAATATTTGTCAGTGAATGTCGCCCCTCAAAGAACTGTCAGTGTGAAACAGTGATCGGGGGAACATTTTCTATCTAAAATCTCAGTTGTGAGGCCAGCAATTACTCAATTTTACCCACTCATTGGATACAAATTATATTGTGCAGCTCTTCATACTGTACCCTTAACTGATGTCAAAGGTCATATAAGCAAACAGTTTCAATTCTTTTGGGTTCATTTACTTCGACAGTTGATATGTCAGCTTTACCAATGATAAAATATTTCTCAAACAATTGTAACTTTTGAGTGTGCATGCAATTTGTCGCTACATTCGTTCCACAATGTATCAATTTCCATTCCAGTTTTGATCTGGTCATCTGAAATACCTGATTTCATGCAGATGTTGTAGATTCTAGAGAGTGCCTTGGCAAATTGCCATTTTAGTGCCAAGGGCACTCTACGCCTCTAATTTAATCTCTTTCTACATATCACGCACAAGTTTTCCTACAAGGGAGTCTGCTCCACCCACCTAATCTGTAGGAAGCTTTTGTAAAATTTTCCAAAGTTGTAATCATGGAGTTGATTTTAACCGAGTTCCTGCCGGGCAGGTGGGCAGCTAAAAATGGGCAGGTTACTTAGCCGCACAAATCCCAAACATTTCAACCATTTTTGATGTTGGCCTGCAGGGTTTTGAAGGTGGGAACCTCATAAATTTATGCAAATTGGGGTCTCATTATGTCACTAGGAACCCAAGGCAGTTTTAACTAGGGCCTGAGTGAGGAAGCCACCACAGCATTCTTGCTAGGCCAAAGCAGGTCTGCAGCTCATTTGACAACAGAAGATGCCCTTCAACTATGTCTGAAAACTTTCTTTGTGGGCTTCAGAGGTGCAGGAGTGCAGTCTCCGCTGATGGACTTTCACCCCCTTTCCACACTCCTGCACTTATATGAAAGCGGCAGACTTGCTCTTTCACTGACAGCAGATGTTCTGCATCCTGCCCACTCTGTTCTGGCGGAAAGTGGTCCAGCAACATTTAAAGGATGCCTGGCAGTTAAATTCACTGTGGCCTCCTGCTGCCTCTAGAAGGTGGGGAATCAACTTATTGGAGTATTTTCCCACCAGTAACCTGCTGGAAGTTAAAATATGCCACATGGAAAACTCCAGAATATGTCTCATCTTACAAACTGATGATGCAATGGTTAAAAAAATCTTTATTCTTTTAAAAGTTTGGTAAAAAACTGGTTATAGCTTCAGGAACAAAGAAAATGACAGATGTGTTCAAAATGCCCGCAAAGCGCACTACCTAGCGAAAGTAAAATAGCCCCCAAAGCATATACCCTACTGTAAAATACTCCAAAATGCATCCACTCTGTTGGGGTAAGATAACCCCAAAATCCAATCATCCTGCTAGCAACAGAACAGACATACGCCTGATGCAAAACCACCTCGCACTCAAGCAGAATGCTCAAGTAAAACCAATGAAAAGCTCATCATTTGCAGTTCACTCCTGCTCCTCTGAACTACACAGGAAAAGAAAATAAACTTCTGGCCCCAGCTCCTCCTTCTCCTTTCCCACCCCAGTGGGAAAGCCACAAATGCCTCCCCTGAAGCCCATGGTTAAATTAGCAGTCAGGCCCTGATGATGTGACCAGAATCTGCACATTCAACAGCATTGGTTTTCACTGGCTGTTCTGCTCATCTGCTCAGAAGAGTAGGTTAAAATTGTAGCCTGTAGCAAGAGAGTGAGATGTTGGCAGGTGAATCCTTGGGTTATATTAACTGCAGGATTAATATCGCCTTTGCAGTGTGTTTAACAGAACTGATTCATTTTGCACGTCATCTGGATTTGGCAAGTCCGCTTATATTGTTTTCCTGGAAGATTCAAAATAAAATAACAAGGAGCAAAAACAGAAGGATTGATGTAAGAAATATAACCATGTCCCCCCAGCCTATATTAGTAATGACATAAAAACAAGAAATGCTGGAATCACTCAGCAGGTCTGGCAGCATCTGTGGAAAGAGAAGCAGAGTTAACGTTTCGGGTCAGTGACCCTTCATCGGAACTTAGTAATGACATAGGTCATTTCATTTCAATGCTCCTTGATGTAATCAGATAGGAGAAATCTGCCTTTCATTTTTGAGAGAGAGATCTGGAGAAATTCTTCTACTCAGCTTGAAATGAATTGCACTTACTAATATTTATTTTACTTCAATTCAATATCTGACTCTTTGGATTCATACTGAGATCTGAGACTTGGTAGATAGAACAAACATGCATGCTAATGTTGGTGACAGGTTGATGAACAACCCATTTACACACACTCTCCTCTCTTCTGCATGCATGGCACATGCACAGAAGAGATGTGAAGAACAGCTCACAAACTGCTGTAGCACAGATTTCATTGTGCCCAGAACCAAAAAGTAGTAAGCACCATGCAAATAGTGCAGTGGGTCAAAATGCTGACAGTCCACTCAAAAGGTGAACAGTTGACAACTATGCTTCACTGTCAATGTTTCGTGAGACAGGCTGTCGCAAAATTATGCTATCTGCTTGAGACTAGCATCCAGACAAGATTGACCACAATGACAGCACTACTCATTACTCATCTTTGAATTTTTACATGACAGGATCTGTTCAAGCTAAGATTGGTGTGATTTGTCATCTTTGTCAGCATTTGGTTAATTGCAACATCAAGCAAGTCACAGAGCCTTGTTTACCAGAGGGAACGTTCTTCTACTCCTCCCCATAGAAAGGTACCAAAAGCACAAAAGGCCACATTTCTTTCACCAGTTAGCACGCTTTCTAAAACAAAGTGATTACTGACAACGCAGCTGGCAGCTTACGTCATCCGACTGCGCTAATCTGCGCATGTGCATGCGCTGCGTTCCGCAGTGCCAGGACCGGTTTGCGCATGCGCAGATTACGTCATCACAATGCGGAGAGATGGTGGGGAGATCCGGGCCGGAGCGAGCAGGGGTGGGGGGAGAGGGGTTCTGGGGAGCGGGGAGAGAGCAGGGGTGGGGGGAGAGGGGTTCTGGGGAGCGGGGAGAGAGCAGGGGTGGGGGGAGAGGGGTTCTGGGGAGCGGGGAGAGAGCAGGGGTGGGGGGAGAGGGGGTCTGGGGAGCGGGGAGAGAGCCAGGGTGGGGGATTGGGTGGGGGAGGGGGTCTGGGGAGCTGGTAGAGAGCGGATGCGGGGAGAGCGCGGCCGAAGACCTTGCTGGTGGCGGGCGCGCTCTCCTCCTTCCCATTGCTGCCCGCTCCCGACCCCCACCGCTTGTTCACCCCCCTGCCCGCTCGCTCACAGCCCCCGGCCCGCTCGCTCACCCCTCACAGCCCGCTCGCTCAACCCCCACAGCCCGCTCGCTCATCCCCCCAGCCTGCTCGCTCACAGCCCCTGGCCTGCTCGCTCACCCCCGCCCCCAGCCCGCTCGCTCAACCCCCCGGCCCGCTCGCTCATCTCCCCCCACCCCCACCCGCTCGCTCACAGCCCCCGGCCCGCTTGCTCACCCCCGCCGGCCCGCTCGCTCATCACCCCCCCCCCACCGCCCACTCGCTTACAGCCCCCGACCCGACCACTCACCCACCCCCCCGCCCACTCGCTCACTGCCCCCCCCGACCGCTCGCTCATCACCTGTTTGCCACACCCCCGACCACTGGCTCACCCGCCTGCCCGCTCGCTCCCTCCCCTCCCCGGCCCGCTTGCTCCCTCCCCTGCCCGGCCCACTCGCTCCCTCCCCAGCCCGCTTGCTCCCCCCACTCCCCAGCCCGCTCGCTCCCTCCCCTCCGGCCATTGTGTGCTGCCATGTGTTTACGTTGCTATTGGGTGATTATTTGTGCAGCGCCATCTTTAATCCTGGCAGCTGCCTGATGTCGCAGACTGTGATGTTTTAGTGGCACAGGCTGCATTTGCGCATGTGTCATTGCATCGTCACCTAGTCTAGCGTCAGCAAACGCAGCCTTTCTAAAAACATCGGGGCTCATTGATGGCAGATATGTAGCTGTCGAAGACCTAACAATCTCCATTATGAATAGAGAAGGTTTTCAGTCAAACCACAGAAATAAAATAATACAAGTAATCTAAAATAATAACATTGTGGTATTATACATCAGTCCACAGTGCCAGCATTATGTGTTGGAGCAGGCAGACTGCTATGGGACCAACACTATCTCCTGGAGTCCTAGCTATCAGCATCATTGAAGATGTTTACAAGGAAATGATAGACCACAATTTATGGCTGTCACAGGATTGCTGCTGAACAATTAGTTTCATTTTGAACTGTAAAACAAAATACAGTCGGTTTGGCTAAAAACAAGCAGTTGGGAGTTTGTTTATTGACCTGCCAAGAGGACAGAAGATCCAACCAGCTGATAGCTCTCTCTTTGAAGAATCCCTGCTCTTCAAAAGCAAATTCTGTATGAAGTTGCCTTCTGTATCTGAAGAATATTGGCATGTTTGCAGAAAACCTTGCATCCTTAAAGAAAATTTGCATCGAATGTGAGAGAATTGAAACCTTTGTTGCTGCACACCTGATGTAACACCTATGAGAAGCCTTCTGTGCTGAACATCTTTGAAAGACTAGCCAGACTGTTTATCAACGTCGCCTGGAAAATAACATCTAAGGAAGATTCCTAGTGGCAGCCACCTATTCGCCTTTGGGACACCTCGCCAAAACAAAGGACTTCCATATCTTCTCTTCAGTTCAAGGTTTTTTTTTGTTCCTTCTATTTCCTTGTAACAACTGTAAACAAAAAATCCTTTTTTTTTCTGGTTAACTGGTTGTGTATGTGAGTGTGTGTGTGAGGGCTAGGAAAAAAATAAGGGGCTTTGATATTTCCATTTGTGTCTATGTTTTATTTCATTATTGGTTAAGACTTGGATTATAATAAACAGATAATTTAGTTGTTTATTAAAGGAACTTGGTTGGTGTGCTTTATTCCGGGGTAAAATAGAGTATTTGATTGACAGTTTTGGTAAGTGGGAAAATGTAAATATATGTTGTGACCTATGGAGAAGTGGGACTCAATTAACAGTGCACTCCTCCCACCTTGGTCATAACAACAGTGCAAAATATTGCATCATAGATGGAAATAAATCCATTGTGCCACTTTCACAGTTGATTGTTATAATGGCATCCAGGTACATAGCACAAATGTTGTCTAGCTTTGGCTTAACGCTTGTTCACTGAAGTGTTGGAGGAAATTGAACCTATTTGTCATTCTATTGTGTTCCATGCTAGTGAATTAAGTCGTACCCTGAATACTCTGAAGGATATAGAAATTTTGTGCTCAAGGGTAGGGTGTCCCCATATTTGTTAGATGAAGCAGACAAGCTGATTGTGCTGCTTAGAGATACAGGGGTAGCTCGGTCCTTAATGGTAGCAAAGGATGTAGATCTTCCCCCAAATAATACTAAGAATGCAAAAATCATGGTGTGGGGCACTGAGGAGGGTCATAATCTGTTCCATTGCATAAGGTTGATTTGCAATGTGATTTAGTCACTGGTCTGGTAACAGAGGGAATCATCCTGGATTTGCATATTGAAGGGGTGGATTTGTTGCTAGGGAATGACTTAGCTGGGTATCAGGTATTGGCATCTCTAGTAGTTTTGCAAAAAACAGCTGAGGTTGCTGAAACTGAAGTTTTGCAGGAGGAATTTACTGGAAATTCCCAGATTGTGTAGTAATAAGATTAAACAAGATGAGAAGGATTCAGCTGTTAGGGAAGACTTTTTAGTTGTTTGGTTGGCTGAGGCTTTTTCAAGGATTTGGATGGGGATGTTGGTGGAAGAGGCTCCAAGGCTAGCAATGGTGCATTGTTTAGCAGTTCGTCTTTGAACGAGGCACATCAGGCAGACCCTGACTTAAGACATTTGCGTCACGGGCCATGTTCTGAGGCAAAAGCTGAAAAGGTCCCTGAGTGCTATTATATTAAGAATGATGTTCTAATGAGAAAGTGGAGATCTCCCCAGAGGCCCACTGATGAGGTTTGGGCTATAGTTCATCAGGTTGTTGTTCGCCCGGGGCACCGTAGCAGAATTTTGAGAATTGCCCATGAAATCCCAGTGGCAGGTCATGTGGGTATTCGAAAAACTCAAGCCAGGATAAAGCAGCATTTTTATTGGCCGGGCACGCATAAGGATGTGGTTGAATTTTGTAGAAATTGCCATACATGTCAGGTAGTTGGGAAGCCACAGCCTTCGATTATGCCACCCCCATTATAGATACCTGCTTTTGACAAACCGATTAGTAGGGTTCTTGTGGGTTATCTCGGGCCCTTACCCACAACTAAGTCAGGTCACAAGTTTCTCCTAACCACCATGGATTTGTCCACTATGTTTCTAGTGACAATACCTTTCAGAAAAGATCACAGAAAATGTTGTGATTGAGGGGTTAATTCAGTTTTTCACTAAATATGGATTGACAAAAGAAATTCAGTCAGACCAGAGGTTAAATTTCATGTCGGGGTATTTCAAGAGGTCATGAGTAATTTGGGAGTGAAACAGCTCAAATCATCTGCTTATCACCCACAGTCACAAGGTGCTTTGGAAAGGTATCACCAAGCCCTAAAAAGTATGATAAAGACTTATTGCTTTGGCCCTTAAACTCATTACGGAGAGATTTCTAGCACAGGAAGAGGAAACCTACCCTCTTAGATTATGTGTCAGAATTTTGAGAGAGACTCACAAAAGTGTGTGAGATGGTCAGAAAATATATCAAGATTTCTCAGCAAGTGATGAAAACCCAAGTGGATGCAACTGCTAAGCCATGCAGTTTTCAGCCTTGAGACAAGGTGTTAGTTTTGTTGCCTTTACCTGGGGAAACATTGAAAGCTAGGTTCAGTGGGCCTTACTTCATTAAGAGGAAACTTAGTGAGGTGAACTATTTGGTTAGCACCCCAGACAGATGGAAATGTCAAAGGGTGTATCACATGAATATGTTGAAATGATACTATGGCTGTGAATCTTGTCAACCAATACATGTATGTCAAATGACAGAAGAGGAGGTTAAGGATAATGTTACTTTTGAAGACTGGAGGAAGGGGCAGAGACTGAGAACTCTCAGACTGAACTCCCTGCAGTGAAACAGGCAAACACAGAAATGTTAGAAAATTTAGCTAGAGTTCTACACTATCTTTCTGAACAGCAAAAAACGGACATAGCTGAGCTGTTAGAATTTGAGGCACTATGTGCAGATATGCCAGGTCAAACTCCTCTGGTTATTCATGAGGTTGATATAGGAATAGCTACACCTATTGAACAGAACCGTTATCGACTCAATCCTGATAAATTGGCTCTTCAACATTTTGAAGTATCTGTCAATAATGGCCAAGGGGAAATAACAGTTTATATCGATCATAATCCATTAAGGTTTCTAGAAAGGTTCAAAACCAAGTATGCTGGATTATTTCATTGGAGTTTAATGTTACAACCATTTACCCTCAAGATTGTACATATTGCAGGAAACCGTCATGTAACTGACGATACACTATCCAGAATTTAAAATGGAGGAAAGCAACTCAGAATTCTAAAATATTGTTGTTACCTTTGTAAAGTGTAAAATGTTAATAATGGAAATGTTTATAAGGATATATGTGATTATCTTGTAAGAAAATTCATTACGACAGTAACAAATTTTCCGTTTTTTAGGGAGAACGCTGGACTTTGTAACCTAATTATGTTTTAAAAATTGTGATTTTTATAAAGTTTAAGATGGAGTCTGGAAGGTCAGGTGACCTCACATCCACTCTGCTATAGGACAAGACAGAAATCTTGGTTACCAGAACAACAAAGAACACAGATCAAAGATTTAACAGCGACTGCAGGGCTAACACCTGAAGAACAATGAATTTCACTCTCCCAGACTTACAGGTCGTAAACATGGGGGTCACTGATTCTGAAATGCAAATGTACCTAGCAACTATTAACACCTGGAAACAACGGAAGGTCCTTCTCGCTCTGTGAAACCAGACTTCTGGACTTTGCATACCAGAACTAGTCAGTGAACTATTGACTTTTGAGCCCAGAAAAGGTTAACAGATTTTCAGAAGGTAAACAGGCTGCAAGAGAGGAAACCAGTGGTTGCAACCTCAAGGCAAGTTGTAAGAAGACAACCCAGTGGTTGCAGCCTGACAGCAGGTTGTAAGGAAGACAAGCAGCAGTTTGCCACCTCAAGAGAGAGAAAGAGAAAGAGAGAGGAACACCTGCTCTCGGAAGCCTGATACAGCAAAAGGCTGCAAAGACTTAAACCCAATTTCGAAAGTTGAAGCTTGCGGAGAAGTAGAAGACCAGCAGGATCACCAGAAATTGCCTTATTCGCAGACGCCCAGGTCGAAATCGCACGGAGAAGTGAACGAAGAGAACACTGATTTTTGAAAAGGTCTGGGAGATCCAACCCACTGCAACTAGGAGGAGTTTGGGACTTTTAATTGCAAAGATTTCACCATCAAAGAGGACTGTGCAATGTATAAGTGTGGTGTGAGGTTTTCAAGTGTTTGAATAAGTAAAGAAAATACCTTTCTTTGTAATTTGGGGTACCAGCTACTTACAAAGTACTATTTGGTTAATGGGGATTTCTTTTAGTTTAGTTATAATAAAAATCTTAAAACGTGAAATCTTGTCGTGTAGTTCTTTAAATTGGTCTGCAGTTCATATTTCGTATTTTAACATTAACGGTTTCACTGAGGTCTTAACACCTGGATTAAATTAGATTGAAAAAATCTCCAACCTTCACAGAAATAAAACGATTGCTTGCCATTATATTCTTTAAAATACTGCTTCAATTTCCTTTTAAAGGTTCTGAATTGTTGGCAATGATACAATGGCTAGTTTTCACCTCTGAATAATTAGTGTCAGTTCTAGCTTTAAAAGTAAGCATGTTTTCTAAGATGTAATAAATACGTTATGATTAGTACAATTCTAATTTAGAGCATTCAAAAATAAAGTTCTAGGCTCATAACCATCTCAACTTTAAACTCACCCTACAATCTTTCTACCCTTTCTGACCTTATGAGGTAGCTTACTTCTTGCAGTTGTACTGCTTGATCATTAACCAACTCTTAAGCTTTCTTCTATTTTACTCAAGCAAGCTACATAAGCAGTTAGGCGATTCCCAATTCCCAATACTCCGTGAGTAACCATTCCTCACACCCACCATAACATAGCAGATATCAGGGACTTGTGAGATCATTCAAGGAAAATGGAGCTACTAAATGGCGTGGGGAGCCTAAAACTAGAGGTCATAATTATAAGTTAATCACTAATAAATCCAATAGGGAATTCAGGAAAAACCTCTTTACCCAGAGAGTAGTGAGAATGTGGAACACATGAGGAGGAAAGGCATGGAAGGATATGCTGATAGGTTTAGATGAAGAGGCGTGGAAGGGGGCTCACGTGGAATATAAATACTTGCAATGACCAGTTGGGCCAAATGGACTGTTTCTCTGCTGTTGACACTATCTAACTCTATGTGATTTATCCCATTGAGATTCTATCACAACATGAACTGTCTCCCATTTTATGAACTCTTCAGCCTAATCTAATGAGGGGACATTCTACATAAATACAATAAATAATACTTATATTGAGGTTGCACCTTATTACATCAAAACATTTCACAGCACGTGACAATGAATTTTGAATTGTAATGGCTGTTGTTGTGTAAACAAAAATACATTAGTAAACTAGAGCATGGAAGGGTGATAATTGGACCCCACTGCACCCATTTTACAGGCATCCATGCGGCCATCTAAAACAGGCATTTACCCCCTTGTATATATTAATCAGAGGCCCAATTGCTGTTGTAGGACCTCTCAGGGAAACTGGGCTGTCCTGAGTGGATCAGGCATTGGACCTGCAGAATTGTGAGATATGGATGTCGCCTAGCAATGGGTGAATTTTGTTTGACTGTTTGATTTGGAGATAGGAAGAGCAGGAGCACTTCTCCTCGCTCCACAACACACGTGAGGACTGCTGCCAGCCTGCAATTATCCCTTGAACCCATCTGCCACCTTTGGGCTTTTGCAGCGAGGCAACCAGCCCGATATTGATCCTTTTGATTGGGAGGGCTGTCTATGAAGAAGTGACAGGCACCTGCGGCTCAGCTCAATAATGCTAAGGGGGGCTCAAGGCCCAATTTTGAGCCAGCTTTGGGTATCCCAGTTGAGGCTCATGCTCTGTGCGTAAGAACAGACCTAGGGTAATTTCCATCCCTGAATGATTGCCCACCGCTTATGGCACCATGTGTTGATGCTCCAATGTTCTGCACTACCTGCAGGTACTAGCTCTCCCAATTAAAAGGATCAATATTTGGCTGCTTGTCTTGTTACAATGGCCTGAAGGTGATGAAAGGTTGGAAGGACCAATCAGAGGCTGAAAGCGGCCCTCAAGTATGTTGTGGAGCCAGCAGAAGCACTCCTGTTCCTCCTGTGCCACCCTCTCTATCTTAAGCAGGTCAAAATGAAATGCTTAGTATGTAATATTTCTTATCATGTTGCAGCAATACAGTCCTCAAGTTTAAAAGACTTCAACTTCACATGATTAGAACAGATTCATAAAAAGCAAAAGGATATCTACTGCTATAAAAGTATTTTTAACAAATCAAATACAGTTTTAATTGTTCTGACATGCATAAATTCCTAAACAGTTCTCTAATTCTGTATATATATCTGGAGGAAAGGAAGCAATTGACTCTTTGTTCATGAGAATTGAATTAATTTGCATCAAATAAGCTGGGTCTAGATACTACAATGAAGTAGCACACTATCTTTATATCTGAAAATGAATCCAAATAAGACTGAATGCATGAAGATTTCCTCGCTGTGCTGCTAGAAGTGTGCTACAAGGTAAAAGTTTGGACTGGCCTCAACCCAGTTCCTAGACAGAAGCATAGAAACATAGAAAATAGGAGCAGGAGTAGGCCATTTGGCCCTTTGAGCCTGCTCCGCCATTCATTATGATCATGGCTGATCATCCAACTCAGTAGCCTGCTCCCGATTTCGCCCCATACCCTTTGATCCCTTTAGACCCAAGAGCTATATCTAACTCCTTTTTGAAAATATTCAATGTTTTGGCCTCAACTGCTTTCTGTGGTAGCGAATTCCACAGGCTCATCACTCTCTGGGTGAAGACATTTCTCCTCATCTCAGTCCTGAAAGGTTTACCCTGTATCCTTAGACTATGACCCCTGGTTCTGGACTCCCCCACCATCAGGAACATCCTTCCTGCATGTACCCTGTCAAGTCCTGTTAGAATTTTACAGGTTTCTATGAGATCCCCCCTCACTCTTTTGAACTCCAGCGAATATAATCCTAACCAACTCAATTTCTCCTCATATGTCAGTCCTGGCATCCCAGGAATCAGTCTGGTAAACCTTCGCTGCACACCCTCTATAGCAAGAACATCCTTCCTCAGATAAGGAGACCAAAACTGCACACAATGTTCCAGTTGTGGCCTCACCAAGGTCTGTATAATTGCAGCAAGACATCCCTGCTTCTGTACTCGAATCCTCTTGCTATGAAGGCCAACATACCATTTGCCTTTTTTACCACCTGTTGCACTTGCATGCCTACCTTCAGTGACTAGTGTATGAGAACACCCAGGTCTCTCTGCATATTCCCCTCTCTCAGTTTATAGCCATTCAGATAATAATCTGCCTTCCTGTTTTTGCTACTAAAGTGGATAACCTCACATTTATCCACATTATACTGCATCTGCCATGCATTAACCCACTCACTCAACTTGTCCAAATCACCCTGAAGCCTCTCTGCATCTTCCTCACAACTCACTCTCCCACCCAGTTTTGTATCATCTGCAAATTTGGAGATATTACATTTAGTTCCCTCATCTAAATCATTAATGTATATCGTGAATAGCTGGGGTCCTAGCACCGATCTCTGCAGTGCCCCACTAGTCACTGCCTGCCATTCAGAAAAAGACCCATTTATTCTTACTCTTTGTTTCCTGTCTGCCAACCAATTTTCTATCCATCGCAATACACTACCCCCAATCCCATGTGCTTTAATTTTACATGCTAATCTCTTATGTGAGACTTTGTTGAAAGCCTTCTGAAAGTCCAAATAAACCACATCCACTGGCTCCCCCTCATCAACTCTACTAGTTACATCCTCGAAGAATTCTAGTAGATTTGTCAAGCATGATTTCCCTTTCGTAGATCCATGCAGACTCTGCCCGATTCTACCACTGTTCTCCAAGTGCTCTGCTATGAAATCTTTGATAATGGACTCTCGAATTTTCCCCACTATCGATGTCAGGCTGACTGGTCTATAATTCCCTGTTTTCTCTCTACCTCCCTTTTTAAATAGTGGGGTTACATTAGCTACCCTCCAATCTGTAGGAACGGTTCCAGAGTCTATAGAATCTTGGAAGATGACCACCAATGCATCCACTATTTCTAGGGCCACTTCCTTAAGTACTCTGGGATGCATACCATCAGGCCCTGGGGATTTATCGGCCTTCAATCCCATCAATTTCCCCAACACCATTTCTCTAGTAATACTGATTTCTTTCAGTTCCTCTCTCTCACTAAGCCCTGTGTTCACCAACATTTCTGATATGATATTTGTGTCTTCCTTTGTGAAGACAGAACCAAAGTATGCATTTAGTTGATCAGCCATTTCTTTATTCCCCATAATAAATTCCCCTGTTTCTGACTGTAAGGGACCTACATTTGTCTTCACCAATCTTTTTCTCTTCACATACCTATAGAAACTTTTACAGTCAGTTTTTATGTTCCCCACAAGCGTGCTCTCGTACTCTATTTTCCCCTTCTTAATCAATCCTTTGGTCCTCCTTTGCTGAATTCTAAACTGCTCCCAATCCTCAGGTCTGTTGTTTTCCCAGCAAATTTATATGCCTCTTCCTTGGATCTAATGCTATCTCTAATTTCCCTTGTAAGCCATGGTTTGGCTACCTTTTCCGTTTTACTTTTGCACCAGACAGGGATAAACAATTGTTGCAGTTCATCCATGCGCTCTTTAAATGTTTGCCATTGCCTATCCACCGCATCCCTTTAAGTAACGTTTCCCAATCCATCATGGCCAACTTGCGCCTATACCTTCGTAGTTTCCTTTATTAAGATTCAGGACCTTGTCTCAGAATCAACTACGTCACTCTCCATCTTGATGAAGAATTCTGTCATATTATGGTCGCTTGTCCCCAAGGGGTCTCGCACCACTACATTGTCAATTGGTCCAGAAAACCATTCCGTATACACTCCCAGAATTCCTCCTCTACGGTATTGTGACTAATTTGATTTGCCCAATCTATATGCAGATTAATGTCACCCATAATTACATTTGTTCCTTTATCGCATGCATCTCTAATTTCCTGCTTAATGTCATTCCCAACATCACCACTACAGTCTGGGGGTCTATATACAACCCCCACTAACGTTTTTTGCCCCTTAGTGTTTCTCAGCTCTACCCATTCGGATTCCACATCGTCAGAGCTAATATCTTTCCTCACTATTGCGTTAATTTCCTCTTTAACCAGCAATGCAACTCCACTGCCTTTTTCTTTTTGTCTGTCCTTCCTAAATACTGAATATCCCTGGATGTTCATTTCCCATCCCTGGTCACCTTGCAGCCATGTCTCCGTAATCCCGACTATATTATACCCGTTCACATCTATCTGCACGATTAATTCATCCACTTTATTGTGAATGCAAGGGTCCGCAGAACAAGGATCCACAGTACCAAACCATGCACAGTCGAGTACAAACTAGCAATCTCATTAGGAACGGGATTTGGCTATTTTGACCCTCAAGCTTGTTCCACCATTCAGTTCGATCATGGCTGCTCTGTATCTTAAATCCATTCACCTACCTTGGTTCTGTAACTCTTAATAACTTTATCTAATAAAAAGCTATTAATCTCAGTTTTGAAATTTTCAGCTGACCTAGCCTCCACAGCTTTTTGGGGAAAGAGTTCCAGATTTCCACTATGTGTCAAGAAGTGCTTCCCGACATTATTCTTGCTTTAATTTTGTGGTTGTGCACCCTTATTCAAAGGAAATAGTTTCTCTCTGTCTACTCAATCAAATCTTTAATCATCTTAAACACTTCAATTAGATCACCCCTTAATGTTCTATACTCAAGGGAATACAAGCCTACTTTATGTAACCTGTCTTTATAATTTAATCCTTTTCGTCCTAGTATCATTCTGGTGAACCTGCACTGCACCCGTTCAAGGTCAATATATCCTTCCTGAGCTGTGCTGCACAGAACTGCATGCAATACTCTAAATGGGGTCTAACCAGAGTTTTACACAGCTGTAGCAGAACTTCCATCCCTTTGTAATCCAGTCCTCTTGAGCTAAAGGCTAACATTCTATTAGCCCTTCGAATTATTTTCAAATATGCCAGAAAGTCCATGAGGATGGACGATGTGGAAAATCAAAATGTAACATTTATGTAATAGGGGACCTCAGGCCTTGAATTTTTTCTTAAAGAAGAGCACAAGGATCTCTCTCTGCATAATCGACTTGGCATAAACTGTCTGTAATTTGAATATTGGGCATATTTAAGAAGGTTAAAAAAAAGGCTTCATCAGATTGCCAATGCATGCTATGTTCATCAGGGCAGAATTTGAGGAAAACAGAGTCAGAAATAATTTCAGCTGAGCAATCATTGATGTCCAAGATAGAATTTCAAACACTGATATGATGAAAGCTTGAAGTCCCAAACGATTCATTCTAAGTGGAATTAAACTATACAGGAAGGTTCCAGGTTTGATCCCTACTCTGTGCTGAGTTAGTTGATTGCCAGCTTTCTTCATGTCTACCCAAAGACTTTTACCAGAAAGTGCAAATTTGAATGGGCAAGGCCAGGTTTGGGCTTAGCTTTGGTATCTTCCAAATACCTATAATCAACCATGAATGGCCATTTGGGGAAGATACCAGCATGAATATTCAGGGCTTACAAAGGGAAGAAAAATTAGAGGGGATCGAAAAAGTTATGGAACAAATGGTTGTTCACTGGAGTTTACAATAATGAGGTTGACAGGAATCCTTTTAATGCCAGATGAAAAGGCAGACTGTCATAGGAATCCTTAGGATGAATTAACATCAATCAAAGTATGTAGAATAGTGTTGAGATACAAAAATACTTCATTTGCACTGACTTGCCTCCATTCAGCATTCAATTACATGACACCTTAGACTCTAAAAGATTATAATATGATAGATGTGTTATTACAGAGCAAATGAAAATGCTTGGGTTGACAGGATATATTTGTTATGAATTAAATATATCTGCACAGGGAAAAGCCCCCATCTCATCAAATGTCTGAATGTGTGGTTACAGCATTGTGCTGATAGTGTGATAATGCAATAAGCATCAGAGTAATTCTCCCTGACCTGTTCTCAAGAACCATTAATCAAAATACATTAGTGTGAAGGACTACATTTCAGACGCTGTTAAAATTGTGCATTCCAAATCTGTTGAACATCTCCAAAGCTTTCTTGTGCCTCTGATTAAAACAGCTGCTCTTAAAGTAAACGTCATACAGCATTGATATTAAATTTTAAAAAAATTTAAGCAAATAACCTAAAGTTAAGTTTCCAAGCATTTGGAATGCTCTGCTAGACGATATTAAGAATTGAACTTTTCATAGAAATAGCCAGCCTTAGTGGCTCCACGTGTTAGAGCTGCAGATCACTAAATCACAAGGTGGAAGGTAGGGCTGAATCTTCTGTGCCCGCTGCCGATGTTGTCAGCAGGTGAAAAGAATGGCAGTCCACACATGTTGCGGAGCCACCGCAATCTTCTGTGTGGCGGCTCATTTAAACAGCCAAGGCGGGCCGCCCCTCCCCCTCGATTACATGGAGAGGGAGGGCTGTGCATCCCACGCAATGACGTCAGCTGCCTGTGCGCAGGCGCTGACGCCATTTTTAAACAGCCCTACTGGGAAATTTAAATATTTAAAAATGACATAAATAAAAATAAAGACATTTCTTCTACCCCTCTCTCACCCCCCCCAATAACAATTACATTAATTATTTTCCCTCTCCCTCCCCAAAACACTTTCCTTGTCCATCTGACCTACCCCTAACCCCAAACTTCAAACTCCAACTCTTCCACCATCCCCTACACCCATGATGTTACTTTGACCCCGTTGCCCAAGCCGCATTGATAAACCTACCTCCTCCCCTCTCTCCACCAGGGTAGCACCATGTTTCCCCGGACAGGGATCTGAAGGCACGGGAGTGCCGGCCACTGGCCCGAAGATCGTAGCGGGTCATCATGCCACAATGTGAGTATCATTAATTAATTCATTTAAATTTATTTAAAAATATTCAAATAGGAGTCCTGTCGTCGAGTAGCAGGGGAGGGGGGCCAACACAAGGCCTCACCGCTGCCAGTAATATCAGGCCGGGCCCTCCGGCATTGGGGTGCATGGTGGCCCCTCCTGGAGGCATCTTCAGGCCCCCGCCCTGCCACAGAACCCGACGCCTGGAGGAAAATGTAGGTCCAACTTCACAATTTTTCCCTCACCTGGTTTTGAGTTTCCAATCTCAAAAATGTTAAAAGAAATAATCCATGATTTCAGTGCGGCCACTTCTTTGTCTTCAACAGCTTCTTTTCCCTAGTTTTCACCATACTCCAGAGATAAGATGATTGAAACTTTTGACAAATCACCTTTGGATTTGAAATATGGACGACTCAATCATAGAAGTGTTTAGTTACAACTTTGAATTCAGCATTATCTAAAAGTTGATTTTTCTTTCGAATAAGGACTGCTCATTCATGGTGTCAAAAGCGGAAAGGGATAAATCCTGGAATTATGGACCTATTAATCTTACCTCAACCTTACCACTGGGTTAAGTGTCCAGAGTCCATTATATGCAATTAATGGACGATGAATAGAAGTGAGAAGAAGTATCGATCAAACTGTACAGTGCCTTGCACGCATTGTTTTCTTTACTTGCTCCCTTACCACTCACTTTTGCCTTGCACCATCAATCCTTTTGTCATTTAATCTCTCCTGCCTTCCATTCTACCACAGACCTTCCATTTGGTTCTTTCTCCCCCCCTCCCACTGCTTCTGTACTTGCTTAAAACCTATTACATCTCTAACTTTTCTCAGTTTTCATGAAAAGTCAACAGTCTGGAACACTGGGCTGTATTTTCCTGGTCCCACCTAAGCTGTGAAATAGCGCGTCGGGTTGGCCACCTGACAGCAGCAGGTAGCCAATTAGGCCATTAATGGCCCAATTGCGGGAAAAGTGATGGGGCAACCGGGATTTTCCAGACATTGGACAAGCTCCCTGCTGAGGCCAGAGCCCCGGCTTTAATTGAAGGTGCCATCCAGGTAGCAGGCCTCGGGGACCATGGATACCCTCTCTCACTCACTCCAGCATGGACCCACTGGGATGCAACATCCACAGCCATAGCTGCAAGCCATCCGTTGGAGGGGCTCCCCCTCCACAATGATGGCCTGCCAGCTGTGATCATGTGTGTTTTTTTAATTTATCTCGATTCTGAGGGGCCTTAATGCCTCCTGCTTGCATTAACAGTGCCCACGTCTTCCGGTGGGGCTGCCAGCCAGACATCACTGAGGGCCTTCCTATTGGGCCTCCCACTTCCCTGGTCCACCCGCCATCCTTAATTGAACAGGGTTTCTGGAGGCGGCTTTTTAACTGGTCGCCTCCAGGTAGATCCCGACTGACGTCCCACCATGGCCACTTTGGGGTTCCCAAACCAGAATTGGAGGCCAGTGTCAGGATTGTGACCCAACCAGGAAAATTCAGTCTATAAACTATGCTTCTCTCTCCACAAATTCTGCCAGATATGCTGAGTATTTCCAGCATTTTTCTTTTTATTTCAGATCTCCAGCATTCGCAGCATTTTTCTCAGGTCAGACACATCTTGAGTATTGCATCCAGTTCTAGTTGTCAAAATTCAGTGGAGCATTCAAGAACTGAAGATAGTGTCGAGAAGAGCACAAAGTTGATCCCTTGTACCAATGATCAAAGATATGAGGAAAGAATGGAGAGACTCAGCCTTGTTAATCCATAAAAGAGGTGTTTGTGAGGATCATAAATTACATGGAATGGATAACAGTGGATATTACTTTAAATTAAATTGTAGGACAAGGGGGACAC
This sequence comes from Heterodontus francisci, assembly GCF_036365525.1. NCBI lineage: Eukaryota > Metazoa > Chordata > Chondrichthyes > Heterodontiformes > Heterodontidae > Heterodontus > Heterodontus francisci. Next base: position 69,529,146 of record NC_090378.1, read on the forward strand.
AGGCACAAAATAGTAAAAAGTAACTTTAGGACTGACCTCAGGAAAATCTTCATCTAGAAAATGATCTACACCTGAAATGGATTTCCAGGTATTGTAATGGATATAACCCTGGATGCATTTAAGACCAATTAGTTGCAGTAATGGATGGTTTGTAGTGTGTTTCTGGAAGAACTAATATGAGCAGAATGGTCTTCATCTGCAATTATGTTGTGTTCTTGTGATTTATTAGTTCAGCCACTTACTGAACCATTAATGGAGCCATTGCAGATGAGATTTTCACTTCAATTGTCGGTCTCTAATTGCGGGAATTAAGTGTTAATTATAAATTAAATGACTATAGCATTTTATTTAACCATCTTCAAATGAAGGATGAGAACAGGAGTTTTATGGATGCCACCTACAGAGTTTTAAAAGGGAGAAAAGGTCTAAGGGTTTTCTAACTTTTCATTCCCAGTGGCGAGCCTTGCCAACTGGAAGCACATAGCAGAAATCTGGAAGTGTGAAGTTGAAATATTGGGCTGAATTTTATTCGGATGCCACGCTCTATGGCGGTGCCCTTTGAACTCAGCGGGGTGCCCGCAGTCTGCGGCTGCCACAGAGCCCCCGCAATATTGTGCGCGGAGGCTCATTACCATCACAGCGCCGAGCCGTCCCCCCCACCCCACCCCCACCATATTATGTGGGGAGTGGCAGGTCATTCGGCACTGCGCGGAACCATTTGAGAGCTGTGTAGCAGGTGCTGGGGCCCTATTTAAAGCACCCCAGCACCTGTTTCCTGACAGCTGTCAAAGAAATACTTACTTCACTGTTGAAGAGTGGGGCTGCTGTCAACTTGGCAGCAAAGCAGAAAGTGACCAAGTTCACAGACCTGAAAGTTAACTCTGCGTCTCTCTTCACAGATGTTGCCTGACCTGCTGAGTTTCCCCAGCACTTTCTACTTTGCTTCCATATATTTACCCTGCTGTGTTCCAGTGTCCTGTGAAGTTACGATCCTCTTCTTCCACTCAAGTGTTACATTGCTTCTTGTAGGTGTGCCACACCTGGGTGAATAATCTTAATTTTGTAGATTCCAGGATGTGAGACTTAAATGTACCATAAAAGGCAAATACACAACAGAAATAAAACCATAATTGAAGAATATTTACATACTATGGGCTTCTAATCATCTGACTATGAAAAGCCGCAGACTGATATGCATTTGGAATCTGTATTCATTTCTCTGACGACTGTTATGTGAAAAGACATGTAACTGCAATTAAATTATCTTTGCTAAAAAACAGGAAAATATGTTCATATTCTAGCTGCATTGCCAACTAGAAATATTACACCAATCGTTATGATCAGCTGCTGCAGAAGCAAAGTGTTTGTGAACATGTGTCGATGTATAATTGTTGAAAAACCATGACAACAGCACAGATTTCCTCACTAGTCTTTGTCATGCAGGCCCCTACCTGCCAAGACTGAGGCACACATTATTTTGCCACATGAACATTAAAACTTAAAATTGTGGCTGGGCAGAAAAGAGGGCCTATCACAAGGAATTGCCAAGCCCCTGACTGGAAAGACATTTGCATGATAGCAGACAGTGCTGGAACAAGGGACCCAGTCCTTGCTTCCCCAATACACACAAGAAGTGGTCAGACCAGTTTAGTCACATGACTAACTGATTGTTGGAGTTTTTTGAATTTCAACTTGCTGAGAGAAAGAAACACAGAAAGCTGTTTGCTCCTGGACTGAGAACACCTCTCTCCTGTCTGCTCTCATCTCGCTCTCACCAGCTTTGGAAATCATTGAAGACATATGAACCCCAAGAGAGGAAAGTTTCCTACAGTGAACAAGGTTTAAGAAGAATACTGAACCCCAATGAAAAATAAGACTACCTACAATCAAGGACTACAGCGAGTTCGAAGCACAGTAAAAACCCCTCTTCAGAGATTGCTTCAAACCTCCCCATTTTATTATTCTTCTGCTCTTTTCTGTCCCTATTTGCATGTGCATATTGCATGTACATGCTAGCGTGGGGCGCGGCGTGTAGCTGTAGGCGTTAACCGAATTAGAGTTTAAGTTAAAGTTTTAAGAAGTTTCACTTTTCTTCTTTAAACCTAAGAAAGCCTGTTTATGCTCATTTCTTTGCCTTATAATTGGAAAGTGGTTAACAAGGATTCAGCAAGGGGGAGCTCAAAACACAGGGTATTTAAAATTAAATCCTGTTACAATGAGACCACGTGAAGGCTAAAGGGACCCTGAGACAGCTTTCTCACCTGGTCGTAACATCCTGCATTGGTTTTCAAACATGTGCAAGACAACCCTTGCAGCCAGAAGTTACAGCATTTAAAGGACCACACCAAAAGCCTATGATGGCAGAGGGGTGCTCTGGGGTGGCCCCACAGTGCAGCAAAGCCTTCCTGCTCACTCTCCTCCAGGCTGTGCGAGCAAGGCGGGAAATCCTTTTAACCAGCGACGGTAAGAAGAGGTCCTCCCACCTGAACTGGATGGAGATGGCAGAGGAGGTGAGCAGAAGTGGGGCCATTCAGCATCAAAGGGTCCAATGCTGGAAGGGGATGAACGAGCACTCCTCCAGCCAGCCAGGGTCCTCTAGACCTCATGCGCACAGGGTACGAGCACCAAAGTAATCCACAGCCAAAGGGCAATCAGATCAGCAGCCTTCCTCCAGTTAGGCTGCTAGCGCAGAGGTTGTACTGAGAACGGGCACTTACAAGCATTTACAGAGAACACACTGACACAAATGGGAATGCACGGGTGTCACAGCAATGTAAATACGTCTTTCACTAAATATTCCTCACCAACATGTGTGTCCTTTTCTCTGTGGAATGATGTGTGCCAGCATGTAGCGCCAATGTCACATCCCTTTGCACCATTGGCCTTTCAGGAGAGCCAACGTATGCAATAACATCATTGCTATGCCACCATTACTCATGAGCTTCTCCACAGATGCAGTGACATGGGCATTGGCTCAGTCAGCTGCTGCAGATGTGGACTGCCACACAGCAGGTGAGCGAGGGTGATGTGTGGCTTGCAGAGCTCGTGTCGGTTCCTATGCAGCAGAGATAAGCCACTGCCGTACATCCCTAGCTCACTGCTAGCCCTGCATGCAGAGCCTGGGTGCCATCTGCCCTTGCATGCGCCTTTCCTGTTGTAGGTCGTCGGAATCCTGCTGACGTCTCTCCTCATCATGCCAGGCCTGGCCCCGATTGGGTGCGTAGTTGTGCAGAGCACAGCAAGCAGCAAAGAAAGGAGCTGGCCTTTTCAGCCCATAGTATAGTGCACCATCTGATATATCCAGGCATTGGAAGTGTTCTTTCAGCATGCTGATCACCTGCTCAATGGTGGCTCATTGCTCGGTGGCTGGCGTTGCATCTCTCCTCTGCAGCAGTGGTGTCGGGAGCCATGTCTGCAAGGGATAGCCTTTGTCTCCAAGAAGCCACCCCTCCATCTGAGCCAGTTCAGTGAACAGTGGTGGCAGCTGGGACTGGTGCAGGTCTCAGGTGTCATGGCAGCTGCCTCAGAAGCGGGCACAGATTTGCATGAAGCATCTGCGGTGATCAAATACCAGCTTCACCTAGATTGAGAGGGCTCCTTTAACGGTGACATCTGCAGGTGGTAGCCTGGCAGGAGGCCTATGTCCACATGGGTGCAGTCTATGAACATTAAAACCTATGGTTCTCCGGCATAGGTGCCGAAACCGATGGCCCTCTGGGCCTGTCTGTGAGAGACCGTCCTGAAGCGGGCATACTCACTGGCCCTCCGGTGCAGGGCATCAGTGACCTCCCTGATGCAGCGGTGCACTGCTGGCTATGTGACCCCACAAAGGACTCTGGTGGGCCCCTGAAAAGCTGCATAGGCATCAAGCTTGAGAACCACTGCCACTATGAGGACCACAGGCATAGGATGTCTACGAAAGCCCATGGGCTGCAAGCCATCTTTAAGCAGGGCACAGAGATGTGTCACCACCCGCTCTACATGCGTAAATGCCTCTGACACTGGTGCTCTGACATGCAATGGCATATCATGTGGGGCCTGTAGATGCACGGCAACCGCAATGGCGAGCTCCCCTTGGAGGCTGCTGCTCATGACTGGGGGCCTCTACGTGGATCACGCCTGCCTGTTGATTTTGGCTCCAGCACATACGGATCCTCAGGGGCAGAGGATCACACAATGTCGGATAAGCCATACCCATTTTCATGTGATAAAGAAAGTTGAACCATTCATTTATTCAAAGGTACCTAACAGGGCAGGGAGTGGTGTTGACGGGTAAATCAGGTGCTTTCATGGATCAGCTATGTGGCGTGGCATGGCATTGCCCATCTTGGCCAACAGTCAGAGTGGCACAGCATGACCACATCAAGATCCTACCAGCTGCATTGATTGCCCCCACCATCCATATAACCTTAATGCTCTAACCCTTCCTGGCACCCTCCCCACACACAGGGTGACTAGTGTGCCATTGCTCCTTCACACAAACAAACAAACGCAGAATGTACACTGTTTACGGAGGGAGGGTATGCAGTACCTCCCTTCATGCCTGCAGAGCTTTCCCTCCAGTAATCCCAGATACCCTCCCTCCTCCCTTACAGAATGTAGAGTGAGACCCCTGAATACCCCCCCTCCCTCCTCCCTTCCAGCATGCAGAGTGAGAACTCTGTAATCCCCCCTTCCCTCCTCCCCTCCAATATGCAGAGTGAGATCCCTGTAATTCCCCCCTCCTTCCTCCCTTCCAGTATGCAGAGTGAGACCCCTGAATATCCCCCCTCCCTCCCAGTATGCAGAGTGATATCCCTGTAATCCCCCTCCCTCCCTCCTCCCTTCCAGTATGCAGAGTGAGACCCCTGAATATCAGGACTTACCTTCCGTAGTGAAACCTTCTGCTCCTGAAGACCCGCCAGCTTTTCTAATCATGAACGGGACGGCAAGTGACGACCGCCCGTTCTACATAAAATGAGGAAGTGTGCAGGAGAAGCAGTGGGATGTATAATCTGCAGAGGTAAGTACCGTGTTACATATTCTAATTGGGGTACCGCTGCTGAGCAGGGGGCGGGTGCGGGGCTGCACCGAGGCTCCCCCACCTCCCGCCACCAGTAATTTGTGCCGAGCCCTTCTCAACTTGCAGGTGGAGACGGGCCTCTCCCGCAGAATTTTACCAGCCCCTGCACTGCGACCCATGGCGTCGAGGGCCTGGTAAAATTCAGCCCATTACCTCTCAGAAGTTCCACTGTGAGAGGAGTCAGAACACACCTCTCAGAGCAAATCATCAATGTGTCAAAACCCATTTCCTCCTACACACCACTGGCGAACAGGTGGTTTGATGCAAGAGATTGGGAAAAGGAACAGAGGCATTGGAATGAAAGAGAAAACCTGGATCAGCTTAATGTAAAAATTAAGATACTCCTAACCAATGTTACCTGTAAGCGGTGCGCCTGTTCGCAAGCAATCCTGAAGGTACTGCACAGGTTGCTCAGAAGTTGTCTCCCCAAAAATTTAAAGGTATCACACATTCAAATAAGCAGGCCACACACAATGAAAAGATTTAGAGGGGACATTGCTAGTAACATGTCCACTGGTCAAAGTGTTCAGCCAGTGGGGAAGAGAGACTCAGAATCACAAATGAGTGTGACTGTAGTACTTACATCTTGGCTGTCTAACATTATTATTCACATATGTGGGAGCCAAATTATACAGCTGTACATGTTTTGTAGTGGTGTATTCAACAGAAACATGGGAAGTTTAAATCTTGTGCTAACTTTTGTCAGCAAACATGTACACTATTTGGGAAACACTGATCTCAGCAGGAAACACTGATGGTTGGGATGTATAAACTAGGGAAGCAGTTACAGAAGTTGGCAGATGCACGAGAGCAGGATATTTCTATTTGATCTTCACCAGAGGTACAAACTATGTGCACAGAACTAGACACGATAGATCTTAAAAAAGAAGAAAAACATTAATTAAAAATATCAGCAGCTCTTCTACAACAATTTATATCCTCTGGACATTTGATCTTATTTCAACTGGGCCAAACTGCACCATGAAATTGGTGCCTTTATTTTATCAGACTGCTTTGACATTGAGTGCAGATGTATTGATTACTGGATACATAACGTCCTACAATATCGAGGTAACATTAAACCTTTCAACTATTCCATTTCAAATGCTAGAAAAGCGAAAGAACTTTGTGTTAAACCTGCCCTATATTTTCTAAATTTTTAATACAGAAATTCACTTTTTTTGTGAAGTGAGCATTTGTTAGGTTCAAAATAAATGATAAAAAATTTCACTTGAATGGAATTATTATGCTACTTTTTATTCTCAAAATTATCTGTGCAAAGGTGTAATTCACAAACCCCTCAAAGTTAGCAGAAAACAAGCACCAAGGAGATAGCATGCTTAATTTTCATGTGTGTAATAAAGCTATAATACATACAACGAAGCCAATAGTTTATTGTAAACACACATTCACTCCGGTGAATAGCTCATAAGCAGTACATACAACCAGATCAACAATGTAAAATTCTGTGGGAAAAAAAGAGACTGATAAAATATCAGAATGCTTTCAGAAATTTATCAAAACAGATCAATTGCATGCCATACAGAGAAGGAGCATTCTCCATAGATACATTAGAAGTTTGGTGGTATCGCATCAGTGGGTAATTGTATCAAATGGTGTTGTACTGATCCATACTGACAACATCCCAGATCTGATTGCTAACCAATGCTGAGTTAGTGAACCTCAGATGGCATTGTCGTTGGAGTTCTATAAGTGGTATTAATGCACTTGAAGTGGGAGAGAGGAAAAAAAAACTTTCTATTCATCAGCGGCCTTGTGTACACATGTGGATATCAGAGAAGAACAAGATCAGCTCAGCTGTCATTTCCTCTACAGTCAAATAACCTGCTAAAATTCATTGCTGAGGATCATACATGAGAAATTACATGCAAATACTCAATTAAAGATTCAATAGCATAATCCTTTGTTAACTTTTTTCCTTTTTCTACAGATGCTGCCTAAAGTACAGCGTGTTTCTAGTACTTTCTGTTTTTGTTTCAGATTTCCCTTGCATCTGCAATATTTTGCAAGAGCTAAGTTCCAAGCTTTTGGTCACCCCTCCAAATGTCTCCTTCTTTGGTCGGCATGTATTTATTTGATAACGCTGCAAAGTGAATGTGAAAGGCATTATATAAATGCAGATTGTTGTTATTCCACCTTTTAAAACAGAAATGTGCTGATGATGAGATGTGACTACCTGGTGTGTGAAGCAGAAATGTACAACTTGGATTGTAAAGAAAAGAAAAATTATTGAATGATGTAAAGTCAAAAGTACAGAATTGGACTTAAAATTGGATTGTTCCCATTTTCGGGCGTGAGGGTCACGATTCACAATTAGGCTGCACCCAGTCCCACTGAGGAATGCAGAACACAACCTTCGTGTTGCCTCCTCATTTGAATGATTGTAGCATTCAGCTGAGCGTGACCCTCGCTGCTGGCTGGCTGACTGAATGCTCAACAGGGGGTCAGCAGCGTACACGGCTAACATATGTTTCAGTTAGCTTGCATGTCTGAAAGGGCAGCTGCACTTGTTACACAGAAGCTACTACTGACTTCCTGTAGTGCAAATGGTTGGAAGGAGAAGCACCCCAAATGGAGCAACCAGCAAGAGAGAGGGCTCCCAAGTTTTTGGATGTGGCCCTGGAGGTTTTAGTCCTGGAGGTCGACAGAAGGAGAGATGGCCTGTTTCTGCAAGGGGCCAGGAGACCCTTAAGCAACACCCTGAAAAAGGAATGGGAATAGGTGGCCAGGGAGGTCTATCCCCAGAGTTTGACCCCAAAGACATGGCAGCAGTAACAAAAGAATTTCAATGACTTCATAGAGGTGGTCAAAGTCAGTGAATGCATCTTCAAATAACAAATCCCACCCAACACACCACCAACCTTTCACGTTGCTAAATGCACCACAGCCACTCATTAGCAGTCCCCAGTAGTTATAACATAGGCCTAACATTCAGATGATGCACCTCACCTTCACACACTCACCAATGATGTCAGCCTCACACCGCACCATAATTTGATCTGACACTCAAAGCCACGAGCTCAGATATTGGCACTGCATGTATCGTACAGGGCAGCATAGAGTCCGCATCTGCACACAGTAAGTCACCAGGCACAAGTGAGCCGCAGCCAGGCTAAGGGGATAGGACTGTTCGTTTGACAGCTCCCCTGAGGGTGAGGTAGCAGATGAGTTCTGCAGCAGGGGACTCAGATGAGGACTGCAATGAGGTGACATACAGCAGAATGCTGATCAGCATGCACACTAAGATGCTTGGTGCTTGGCAGGCCTGCCAGACAGCCTCCTGTCATGATCAAGGAGCATGGAGGAGTCTGGCTCCAACTTGGCACAGGGCTTTGCGCAGAGTTTCGAGACCATCCTTTCCATCGTGGAGATGGTGGACAATTTCATGATGCAGTGTCTGGTGGCAGAGGTCTCAGCTTCCATTGCAGCACAGGCGGAAATTACCTAACGTCTGAGTGCTGCAGTGTAAGTTCATATTGAGGTCATGGCCTTCAGACTGCTGCCAGCATTGATGAGATGCTGTCCCAGCGGAGTGCCAGTGGCTCTGTGTTGCATGAACCTGCTGTTTTCTCTCAGGATAAAAGCATTCATGCTCTCACCACTGCCACTCTGCCAATACACTTGCTGTTGCCCTTCAGCCAGTCAGCCCAGATTGCTGCTGCTCATGTTGAGGGGGGTGCAGTCCGAAGCCAGGCCTTCAAGGCCCAGAGCTGCCTGAGGGCATCCTGCAAGGCCATCTGTAGTCTCCACCTGTGAAAAGCAGCAACCTTCTACCAGCCACTAAGGCAGCATTAGGCCAAGCAAAGGCACCTGCAAGACAGACACTAAGAGGATGCATATGGGTGAGTACAGTTTCTTTTGCATTATTGAATGTGTTCTTGAATAAAGTTATGAAAAGATTTTTCATTGGTGGGTAATACTGCAGTATTTTGGACAAGATGACACTGTGATGGGAGATAGCAGATGGGTAGAAAGGTGAGGAATTGTGGAGCAATGGTGGTGATGGCATCCCAAAGTCTCAGTAATCTCTCACCGACAGCCCATACAGAGCAAAGGGGTCCTGGATGCCTCCTCCCTCCCTCCTCTTCCTCCTCCTCCCAAGGTGGCTTCCATATGCCTTGTGGCAAGGTTTGTGGCCTCATAATGGATATATTGTGGAGGACACAGCAGACCACCTCAAATCTGCAGACATGCTGTGGCGTGTATTGTAGGGCTCCCTCCCCCCAGTCGGTCCAGGCAGCAGAACCATTGCTTGAAAATGCCAATGATCTGTTCCATGATGTTCCTGGTTGCAGCATGGCTCTCATGGTAGGCATGTTGTCCTTGCGTATTCAGGTGACAGAAGGGAGCCATGAGCCATGTGTACAGAGACAGCGGGAACAGCAAACTGCCTCAGGAAGGTGTTGTGGTTGTTGCCAGGATAGCAGGCATCCACCAACATGATTGGCTGGACACGGTCGTACACCAATGGCACATTAATGGAGCAGAAAACGTTGTGGTTTCTGTCTTATACTCCTAAAAGATAGTTGGTGAAGGATAGTTTTTTATATTTTTCTATCTTTTTTATATTTCAACAGATAAGGCCAGAGGTTACAAAAATAATAAAAGGACAAAACTAAAGGCTCTGTATCTGAATGCACGCAGATTCGAAACAAAACAGGTGAACTGAGAGGGCAAATCAAAATAAATATGGATGATCTGATAGCCATTATAGAGACATGGGCCGGAACTTTACGATTGGTGAACCCGCCTCCGCCTCGCCTGGGGATCCGACCCGCATTTTGCGGGTCCCCAAGCTTTACTTGATGTGAGGCGGGACTTCCACCTGCTTGAGGGAGGAAGTCCTGCCTAATAAAGCTGCTGGCCAATCAGCGGGCCGGCAGTTCTTAGTCCCAGCAGCGCCACCAGGAGCGATGGCCACTGCTGGGACTGCAGCTCAGCATGAAGAGGAGGTGTCTGGTAGCCGGGAAGGCAGGTAAGTTTTGCTTGCCTTGCTGGGGATATTTCGGTCGGATCCAGGCGAGGCAAGGGTGGTTGATTGGAGTGAAGAGGGGTGTGTTGGATGTTGAGGGTGGTTGGAGAAGTGGGGGCGGTCCTCCATCAGGCACAGGGTGCCTGAAAATGAGGGCACCCCCACTGGGACCTTCGGGAGCCACCTGGTTTCATCAGGTGGCTTCTCCTGGCTCCAGGATGCCTGCTTGCCATGCGTAAAATCTGCGTGAAGGTGGGTGAAAGCCCTTAAGTGGCCAACTTACAGGCCTTAATTGGCCTGGGGTAGGCAGGCCGTTTTTCACCACCTCTGCCCTGCGTAAAGTGGCAGCAGACGCAGGAGCAGGTTGGGAAGGTCTCCCGGTGCCTCCCGCTCCATTTTACACCATCCCCCCCACCACCATCCCGCTCGTCAGGGTGGCGTAAAATTCTGGCCATGGCTGCAGGATGACATGGATTGGGACCTGAATATTGAAGGGTTACATGGCATTTAGGAAGGACAGGAAGCTAGGAAAAGTTGGAGGGGTGGCTCTGTTAATTAATGATGGTATTAGCGCAATAGAGAGGGATGACCTAAGTTCAGGAAACCAGGATGTAGAAGCAATTTGGGTAGAGATGAGAAATTATAAAGGCAAGAAGTCACTTGTGGGAGTGGTGTACAGGCCACCTAACATTAACCACACTGTAGGACAGGGTATAAAGGAAGAAATAATGGCATTCTTTCAGAAAGGTATGGCAATAATCATGGGGGAGTTTAACCTATATATAGACTGGAAAAATCAGATGGGCAGGGGTAGCCTAGATGAGGAGTATACAGAATGTTTTCAGGGTAATATCTTGGAACAGTACATCTGGAGCCAACCAGAGAGCAGGCTATACTGGACCTGGTATTATGCAACGAGATAGGATTAATTAATGACCGCATAGTTAAGGCACCCCTAGGTAGCAGCGATCATAATAAGTTTGAATTTTACATTCAGTTTGAGGGAGAGAAGAGTGGGGCCAAGACCAGTATTTTAAACTTAAATAAGGGCAATTATGAGGGTATGAAAGCAGAGCTAGCTAAAGTAAACTGGAAAATTAGGTTAAGGGGGATAGGTCAATAGAGATGCAGTGGCAGACATTTAGGGGGATATTTCAGAATACACAGAATAGATACATTCCAAAGAGACAGAAAAATTCCAAGGTTGTGGGGGGGGAACCTGCCATCCGTGGTGAACTAAAACAGTTAAAGATAGTATCAAACTTAAAGTAAAAGCATTTAATTGTGCAAAGATAGGTGGCAGGACAGAAAATTGGGCAGAATATAAAAAACAGCAAAGATTGACAAAAAGATTGATAAGGAAGGTAAAATTAGAGTACGAGAGAAAGCTAGCTGGAAATATAAAGACAGATAGTAAGAGTCTCTATACATATTTAAAAAAGAGTTAACAAAGTGAACATTGGCCCTATTGAATGTGAGTCTTGGGAATTAATAATGGATAATAAGGAGATGGCAGATGAATTGAACAGACATATTGCATCGGTCTTCACATCCCAGAATTAGCTGTAAGTCAGGAAATGGAAGGGAGGAACTCAAGAAAATTACAATTACCAGGGAAGTGGTACTGAACAAATTGTTGGAGCTGCGGGCTGACAAGTTCCTGGGTCCTGATGGACTTCATTCTAGGGTCTTAAAAGAAGTGGCTTGTCAGATAGTTGATGCGTTAGTTTTAATTTTCCAAAATTCCCCAGATTTAGGGAAGATTCCGCTAGACTGGAAAATAGCAAATGTAACTCCTTTATTCAAAAAGGGAGACAGAAAGCAGGAAACGACAGGCCAGTTAGCTTATCATCTGTCTTAGGGAAAATGTTAGAAGCTATTATTAAAGACGTTATAACAGGGCACTTAGAAAAAACCAAGGTAATCAGGCAGAGTCAACATGGTTTTGTTAAAGGGAAATCATGTTTAACCAATTTATTGGAGTTCTTTGAGGAAGTTACATGTGTTGCGGATGAAGGGGAACCAGTGGATGTACTGTACTTAAATCTCCAGAAGGCATTTGATAAGGTGCCACATCAAAGGTTATTGTAAAAAATAAAAACTCATGGTGTAGGGGATGACATATTGGCATGGATAGAACATTGGCTAGCTAACAGGAAACAGAGAGTAGGCATAAATGGGTCTTTTTCTGGTTGGCAAGATGTTACGAGTGGTGTGCCACAGGGATCTGTGCTGGGGCCTCAATTTTTTACAATTTATATAAATGATTTGGATGAAGGGACTGAAGGTATGGTTGCTAAATTTGCTGATGACACAAAGATAGGTAGGAAAGTAAGTTGTGAAGAGGACATAGGAGGCTACAAAGGGATATAGATAGGTTAAGTGAGTGGGCAAAAAATTGGCAGATGGAATATAATATGGGAAAATGTGAAGTTGTCCATTTTGGCAGGAAGAATAACAAAGAAGCATATTATCGAAATGGTGAGAGACTGCAGAGCTCTGAGTTGCAGAGGGATGTGGGTGTCCTAGTGCATGACTCGCAAAAGGTTAGTATGCAGGTACAGCATGTAATTAGGAAAGCTAATAGAATATTATCGTTTATCGCAAGGGGAATTGAATACAAAACGATGGAGATTATGCTTCAGCTATACAGGGCATTGGTGAGACTACATCTGGAGTACTGTGGATAGTATTGGTCTCCTTATTTAAGGAAGGATGTAAATGCGTTGGAAGCAGTTCAAAGAAGATTTACTAGACGGTACCTGGAATGGGCGGGCTATCTTATGAGGAAAGATTGGACAGGCTAGGCTTGTATCTGCTGGAATTTAGAACAGTAAGAGGTAACTTGATTGAAACATATAAGATCCTGAGGGGTCTTGATAGAGTGGATGTGGAAAGGATGTTTCCCCTTGTGGGAGAATCTAGAACCAGGGGTCACTGTTTATAAATAAGGGGTCACTCATTTAAGACAGAGATGGGGAGATGTTTTTTTCTCTCAGAGGGTCGTGAGTCTTTGGAACTCTCTTCCTCAAAAGGCAGTGGAAGCAGAGTCTTTGAATATGTTTAAGGCAGAGGTAGATAGATGCTTTATAAGCAAGAGGGGGAAAGGTTATCGGGGGTAGGTGGTATTGTGGAGAAATCAGTTCAGCCATGAATTTATTGAATAGTGAAGCAGGCTTGAGGGGCTGAGTGGCCTACTCCTGCTCCTAATTTGCATGTTCGTATAAAGGATAGTATTGGAGCCAATCTTTACTAGTCTTACATTTATTTACAGAGTGAAACATTACAAGCATTCCCTCCACACTCAACCACACTACAGTCTCAATAAGTGTTTCTTTATATGTGGTCAAGTGAAACCCCAGTTAATGCCCATCACCTACATACAATTAAATACAATTTTTATACCACCCATTTACATGTGCAGTGCACAGAGCCACGTGTGTGCAGTCAATGACTCCCTGCACCATTGGGAATCCAGCTACCCTGGCAAAGCCGTGTGCCCACTCCTTCTGTTGCTCTCTGGTTAGAGGGAAGAAGATGAAGTCTCCTCTGCAGGCACACAGGGCCTCCATCACCTCTCGGATACTGTGAATGGCAGCAAACTGGGAAATGTTGGCAATGATGCCTTCGCTCACCTGGAAGAATACAGTTACATAGAAGTTGAGAGCTACAGTGATCTTGATGGCCCACCGGCAGTGCGTCCTCACCCTGCTGTAAAGTTGTAGGTCCAATTAAAGGAGGTGGTACAGTTCAGAGCCCTCCTATCTCACCCACTGTGCAGAGCTTTCCCTCTCTGCAGCCTTAATTCCATCTCCCTATTGTGTTGCAGACCATGAGGGACTGGAACTACAGCCCTAATAACTGTAGTAGTCTTTCTGTGGACAGGTCACAATACTCCTCTACCTTCCTGTCAGGATGCAGCAACACTCCATTCCAAAACCAGCAAGTCACCAAAGTTCCTCCAAGAACACACCACAGTACTTTCATGAACTTTGCAAGAGCACAAGTAAGTTAAAAACACCACATCTGCAAGTTGGATGGCTGGTCCTTTAAATAATGCTGGGGGAGCGGTGGGGTGAGTCCACTTGTGCAGCTGCACACATGCTTAGCTGTGAGTGATTACGAGAGAACATTAACTGGTTCAAGTTTGCAGAAAGTGCATCAAATCAGCCTGAGAAGCTGTTTGACATCACGATCTGTCCATTGTCAAAGCTTCCAGTGCTCGCGTAGCATGCCTGCACGAGCACCCTTCGAAGCATGAGGTGCTGCCGGCTGCACTAGAAGTGGCTGGAAGAGCTGTGCCAACCATTTTGAGGGCCTCCAGCGGTATTACAGAACTGAATTTTGGGGCCTTAGTCTTTATTTATAGGACATTTCTGTTTGTATATCCTGCTTAAATCTAATAAACATGCAAAATTAGCTAATTAGGCAGAATCTCAAAGGCTACATCCAATTTCACACAACAGCACATTTTGCATCCATATGGTAATGATTCAGTTGCATGTATGCATAATATATCCCTTTATGGTTTTCCTCCCTCCCTCTATCTCCTACTTGTGTTCTCTCTCTCTCTAATGTTAAGAAATTTTCATTGATTTGTTAGTGAGCGAATAAACAGATCAAAATGCAGAGAAGCTCCTGGACAGGTTGAGTGAGTGGGCAAATGCAGTATAATGTGGATAAATGTGAGGTTATCCACTTTGGTGGCAAAAACAGGAAGGCAGATTATTATCTGAACAGCAATAGATTGGGAAAGGGGGAGTTGCAGTGAGACCTGGGTGTCCTTGCGCACCAGTCGCTGAAAGTAAGCATGCAGGTGCAGCAGGTAGTTAAGAAGGCAAATGGTATGTTGGCCTTCATAGCGAGAGGATTCAAGTACAGGAGCAAGGATGTCTTGCTGCAGTTATACAAGGCCTTGGTAAGACCACATCTGAAGTATTGTGTGCAGTTTTGGTCTCCTTATCTGAGGAAGAACGTTCTTGCTATGGAGGGAGTGCAGCAAATGTTCACCAGACTGATTCCTGGGATGGCAGGACTGACGTAGGAAGAGAGATTGGGTCGATTAGGCTTGTATTAGCTTGAGTTTAGAAGTATGCGAGGGGATCTCATAGAAACCTACAAAATTCTAACAGGACTGGACAGACTAGATGCAGGAAGGATGTTCCCGATGGTGGGGGAGTCCAGGACCAGGGGTCACAATCTAAGGATAAGAGGTAAGCCATTTAGGACTGAGACAAGGAGGGATTTCTTCACCCAGAGAGTAGTGAACCTATGGAATTCTCTACCACAGAAAGTAGTTGAGGCCAAATCATTAAATATATTCAAGAAAGAGTTAGATATAGTTCTTAGGGCTAAAGGAATCAAGGGATACGGAGAGAAAGCAGGAACAGGGTAATGAGTTTGGACGATCAGCCATGATCGTATTGAATAGCGGTTCAGGCCTGAAGGGCCGAATGGCCTACTCCTGCTCCTATTTTCTATGTTTCTATGTTTCTATTTTTACTGGCTGAATGATGCAGTTAAAATGCTATTTACTATGACAATTAAATTCAATCATTAATGGACTCAGTATTATTGTTTGACCAATAAAGGCAGGGTAGAGATGAATAGGATTGTATCAGCAATAAACTACACAAATAACAAATGGCATATTTTTGTTTGTTTCAATTTTCTTCCTTTTTCACCATTGCCTCCTGCAGGGAGTGACTTATAGTGTGATGACAATAGCCCTCCAAATACTTTACTGCTCTATATGTCAGTCTAGTCAGTGGGATATTTGATGATAGGGGCATCACCTAACAGGCACACATGTGCACTTTTCTGCAAGGAATACTGGATGATATTTTTCTTCCTTAGCTGAGGTCAGCCAACTGAAACATGTCAACCACTGATGAGCTAATTAGTATAGACCAAGGATGGGACCCGGGAACCTTACCAGTCTGAACGGCTCAGTACCACATCATGCAGTGCAATTATCCACTCAGCTATCAGAGAGCCTATTTTTATCCTTTTTTTTCCAAAACCAACAGATTACATTTTGAACAAAAAATCTAAGGTGATATTTCATTTTATATGATTGGTCTCTAATATAATTATAACATGTAAACTATTAAGAGGGCTCTTTTGTTCTATTTCCAGATGAAACAGCAGCACTATTCATTAAATAGAATACTTTAGAATAAGCTTAAGCTTTAGAATACTTAAACATACAGCACCTTTTTAAAGAAAGTTTAATTCTTTTTAGAGCTTTTTAGAAAAATTCTCCCTTTCCTAGACATCGGGGGATAAGCCACCTGGCCAATTTTAACTCCCTGTCCCCTCAGTTTTTGCCAGGTGGGTAAGGTTAAAATTATCCCTTCCATATCTGAAAGAAGACTGCTTTATGAATACAGTGGTGACGATAATGCAATCCTTGGTACATTTCTAGTGGCAGGCCCCTCCATCATAGGGCAATGAGGCCTATTTAGTGTCTGATGCTCTCATACCCCATATATCACACCAATTGCCTTGTCATTGCAGAGACCCTGTGCAGGAAATATGCGTTCGTTAAGGCTTTGTTTTCTATGAGTAGAAGACCTGTTCTCAATAACGTGTTGGTGTACCTGATAAGCCACTGCATTGGGACTGTATTATGTTTCTTTGCAATCTGCTGGGACCATGAAAATATTGTGCCAAGGAAGCCAAATTAAATGTGAATAATCTAAGATGCAATATAGATATTTTGGACTTCCATTTATTTTATGTTTTAGAGAAGAGATGGGTTAACTTGTAGAAGCTTGATGTGGCAATGAGTTGATTAGAGACGATAGGCACATTATGCCTGGTCTATGGAAGGAACAGAACTGATGGCCTGAATGGTCTTTTCATGTTCCATACTAACTTATATAATGACATTGCTGTTGTGGCTCTGCTGCATCAAGGGCTATGGATGATAAAATATCTCCTGACCTAGTTCTCCACACCAACAGTGGCCTCAGAGGGTCCTCGAATTAATCACAGAAAGGCTACTGAAGCCAAGTTGCTGGGCTGCAAACAAATGCATCATTAGTTAGCTTAAAATAAAATATATAGCTCCCTTAAAGCAGGAAAATCTGTGGCACCGACTAGTCTGCATAAGATCAATGCATCAATGTAACAGGCATGAAATATAATATATAATAAAATACAATAATTTTTATTACTACAAGTTATGTTTAAATAATAAAATGAATACGAAGCCTGAGGTTATATTCTGACTCAGATAAGTTTTTTTTTAAATGAAAGTGTGAAAAATCATTCATATTATGGGAAGAAAGTCATCGTAGGACTATAGTACTATTTTTGTACCATTTTAATAAAAGCACAGAAAGGGCTGAATTATCAATTTTCTGTTGTATATGATTAAGAAGGATTTCTTTTTAAATCTCATCTCTGAAACAGACATTACTATTCTTTTTCCAGAACATTATACTTGGAGATAAAAACAAAACATTTATCCTGCAAAGCAGAAATAAGACTTCATCCATCCTGGCAAAAATATTATAGATGTAATGTAAAATATTCTATCAAGTAACACCTGCTGAACGTGTACTTGGGCAGATAAGGCCAGCTTTGGGTTCAACCTTCTCACATAGTCTGCCGACAAACACAGTAAAGGCATGCATGTTAATAACAATCATTTGCGTGGGGTGCAGCAGTGCAACCTGTACCCACATATGGAAACCTCAACAAAGGAGTCAAGGAGAAGAAAATCGCTGAGAAATGTTTTTTTTTAAAGAACTGTAGTTTCAGTGACTATACAGTATTAAATCTTGCTTTTGATACTCAGTGATACGTAGTTGTTATACGACTGATTCTAATTTGAGGCATGTATCTGCTGAAAGCAAATTTAAGGTAGCAGACTCAAATTATACTGACAGCTCTGTGTCACTCATTTACCAGAGGAAACAGAGCTCTCCATTTGTGTGTTTGCACTGCTATACATTAATACACACTATTTTGTATAAATAGCTTGCAATTTGTTTCCTTTGCAGTGTTTGAAAATACAGCATTGTATTTGGCTGTATATTCAAACTTAATTGATTGTGGTGTGGCCCAACTAAGACACCCACAGATGATGTTGTACTATACGTTGAAGTATCAATAAATTATTGGATTCAGCATGTTAGCAGCAATGGAAAATTCTCTGGAACTGTTTAAGCCTAGTTAGTGAAGTCTGAAAATTGCAGAGGAACAGACAAAAAGGCAGAGGCTTAAGCAAAAGCTTAATCTGCAACTACACATTAATAATGGATTCTGCTTGTATTATGCTTCAGATGAAAATTCGACTAATTAAACTGCTCATCCTCAAACCCCTAATAAAGTACAGATGGTCATCCATTAATTATTAATCGGTAAAAAATGAAATATATAAATGTGTGCTTTGCAATAAGATTGTGATTATGCAGATAGGGTAGAGACAGAAATGGACAATTGCTGAATGGGATATGATAGTTCTTGTCTTGCTGGAGTGCGAGGAATCTTACCTGTGGAGGGCAGCACAGCAGGATTGAGTAGTAAGTGTAAGGTTGGATTATATTACCATTGGGGTCAGGATGTATCTATGCAGACATTTCACTCTAGAGGCTAAACGAGTGGTATCCATAGTCAATGAAGAAGTGGATTCAATTGGCTGGCTTTTTTTAGATATTCAATGATTCCTTATGTTACCATTTCTTACTGGCTTAATGCAATTTAAAATATAAGTCACAGATCTCAAATTAAACTGATATATAATGGAAACAAACTGACCAAAAGGATCATGTAGGCTCTAAGCTAATGATGGAATATCCAGTCACATGAAGAGTGGCTTTTAATAAAACTGAGTACTCACCTTACAAGTCACCCCAGACAGAGCCTCAAAGATCATCTGTGCCAGCACTTACTTCCCACTGTTACAGACAAGTCTTCAAATGTACTATTCTATACATTGGAATAGAGCTGTGTAGTTGGGAGGTTTGCTGCAACATCAGAAATCTGGAACAAGCACAGATGATCCGTCATCCTCCTGCATATATATCTATAGACTTAAAGTACAAAATTCCTTGTAAACTTTTGCAAATGAAAGGTTTCACTTGTGGTGGGAGAGGTCAAAGAAAAACAATTTAGAAAACATATACAATGCAATTGTATAGGTATTTTCTCACTCGTTTGGGAGTATAATTTCCTGCCTTTCACAATGCAAACCCTCAGCTAATACATTGCAATTTAATAGAATGTGATGGATTTCTGCATCATCTTTTCAAAAATGACAACATACCCTACCTATAAGCACTTATATAGAGAGAGTATTTGATATCCAGAAATGATTACAACACAGCAATTTTGTCAAGTGGTTCATTTCATGTCAAAAGCTTCAAGAGCAAATCTTAATAAGCCTGTAACTATCAACTAAATCTTGAGATGAGAATATTCTCAAGGGAAGACTGGGCGATGCAACGTATTAAAAAAATGAACATACACAAAAATATCCCCAAAGATCTGGATTATTTGGAATATCTTTAATGTAGCATTAACTATAATTACTGGCATATATTATCCACAAAAAGGAGCTAAATGACAAGTCGAGAATAGCTTGGCTTGGTTGGTAGCTCTTTCACCTAAAAGTCAGAAGGTTCAACCCTTACTCCAGGACTTGAGAACATCTAAGTTGGTGTTTTGGCATACTATACTGGGAATGCTGCACAAGGTACAATTTTTCAGATGAGATGTTCAACTGAGACCCTGCCTGTCAGCCAGCATGGTGGACGTACAAAATCCTCAGGCATTATTTTCTTCTGGTGTCTTGGCCAACATGGTTCCGCCAGGGCCACTCTGCTCCTGACCTCATTACAGCCTTGGTTCAAACATGGATAAAAGAGCTGAACTCAAGAGGAGAGGTGACAGTGACTGCCCTTGACATGAAGGCAGCATTTGATCAAGTATGGCATCAAGGAGCCCTAGCAAAACTGGAGTCAATGGGAATCAGGGGGAATACTCTCTGCTGGTTGGAGTCATACCTAGCACAAAGGAAGATGGCTGTGGTTGTTGGACATCAATCATCTGAGCTCCAGGACATCACTGCAGGAGTTCATGTGGTATCATAGAGGGATACAGCACAGAAAACAGGCCCTTCGGCCCACCGAGTCTGTGCCGACTATCAACCACCCATTTATACTAATCCTACATTGATCCTATAACCTCAATTCTCCTACCACCTACCTACACTAGGGGAAATTTACAATGGCCAATTTACCTATCAGTCTGCAAGTCTTTGGCTGTGGGAGGACACCGGAGCACCCAGCGGAAAACCACGCGGTCACAGGGAGAACTTGCAAACTCCACACAGGCAGTACCCAGAACTGAACCTGGGTTATTGGAGCTGTGAGGCTGAGGTACTAACCACTGCGCCACTGTGCCGCCCCACTGAATTCCTCAGGGTAGTGTCCTAGGCCCAACCATCTTCAGCTGCTTCATCAATGACCTTCCTTCAATCATAAGGTCAGAAGTGGGGATGTTCGCTGAAGATTGCATAATGATCAGCACCATTCGCGACCCTTCAAATACTGAAACAGTCCGTGCAGAAATGCAGCAAGACCTGAACAATATCCAGGCTTGGGCTAATAAGTGGCAAGTAATATTTACGCCACACAAGTGCCAGGCAATGACCATCTCCAACAAGAGAGAATCTAACCATCTCCCCTTGACATTCAATGGCATTACCATCGCTGAATACCCCACTATCAACATCTTAGGGGCTACCATTGACCAGAAACTGAACTGGAGTAGCCATATAAATACCGTGGATACAAGAGCAGGTCAGAGGCTAGGAATCCTGCGGCAAGTAACTCACCTCCTGACTCCCCAAAGCCTGTCCACCATCTACAAGGCACAAGTCAGGAGTTTGATGGAATACTCTCCACTTGCCTGGATGGATGCAGCTCCAACAACACTCAAGAAGCTCGACATCATCCAGAACAAAGCAGCCTGCTTGATTGGCACACCATCCACAAACATTCACTCCCTCCACCACCAACACACAGTGGCAGCAGTGTGTACCATCTACAAGATACACTGCAGCAACGCATCAAGGCTCCTTAGACAGCACCTTCCAAACCCGCGACCTCTACCGCCTCGAAGGACAAGAGCAGCAGATGCATGGGAACATCACCACCTGCAAGTTCCCCTACAAGTCACACACCATCCTGACTTGGAACTATATCGCCATTCCTTCACTGTCGCTGGGTCAAAATCCTGGAACTCCTTTCCTAACAGCACTGTGGGTGTACCTACCTCACGTGGACTGCAGTGGTTCAAGAAGGCAGCTCACCACCATCTTCTCAAGGGCAATTATGGATGGGCAATAAATGCTGGCATAGCCAGTGACGCCCACATCCCATGAATGTATAAAAAAACATTTAACAGGTGTCATTGTGTAGTGGCTTTGGCACTGTACCAGCAATCTAGAAGTTGAGTTCAAATCACACCATGGCAAATAATGAAATTCAACAAATTCGTTAATGTGTAAGCTGGCACTGGGAAACTGAGCATGAAAGCTGTCAGATTGTCATAAAAAGCCAGTAGTCTCATTAATGTTCTTCAAGGAACAGAATCTGCTCCTCCCACCCGGTTTGGCCGACATATGATTCTAGCCCACACTATGGGCTGAATCTTGTTCTCCTCCCAACGGCGGGTTTCATGGCGAGGGTGGGGGGTGGGGGCGGAGAATCGGAGTGGCAGCCACTGCCATGGAACCTGACACCAGGATTGCGAGTTCCGATTCTACCGGGAGCAGGATAGGCCTATGACGGCGTTCCTGCCCAGAGGCAAAATAAGGACTGCGTCCCGCAGCCACTAGGATCTTACCAGCGGCAGGAGGACCTTCACCGTGCGGGGAGGATGCCTTGGAAAACAAGGTGCCCTCCCTGTAGGCCTGGGGTGGGCCTCCTTCATGGGCAATTTGTGGACCCCCACAGGGAACAAGTGTACCCCCCCAGGACCCCCCCGCCCCACTCCCCTGGACTGAATGCCCAGCCCCCAACCCCTTCGCCAGGACCTTATGGACTGGCCCCGGCAACCCCTCCTCATTGACCTGAGGTCCAAGGTTCCAGCGCTAGGCCTGGGTCTGAGACCTCTGCAACACTGGCAGTGGTAAATGCTCCCGGTAGCGTTAACAATACTGCTGAGCTGCCGGCCCTCTGATTGGCTGGCAGTTCTTGGGGGCGAAATCCCCATCCCTATTAAGTGTTTAAAGGGACGCGGATCCCGCCTCCTTAAACTTTGACCCCAGAAAACCAGAGGATCGCTCTGGAGGTTAGACAAAATGCACAGGTGGGGCTTCCCCCCGACTTTCTGGCCCGGTGCCAGGAATCCCGCCTCCTGCATAAAATCCAGCCCTATATGTTGGCAACTGAATTGGCCTAGCAAGCCTTTCCATTGCACCAATAATCACCGTGAAGTACAATAATAAGAATTCCCTAATATCGCTTTGGGAGCACCATCACCACAAGAACTGCAGAGGTTCAAGATGGCATTCCACCGTGACCTTCTCAGGGCAAGTAGGGGCGAACAAAAAGGCAAATTTGCTAGTATTTCCCACATCCGGAAAACAATTTAAAAAAAAACTGTTCAACAAGAACTACCAAAAATACTGATCATTTAATGCTTTTATTGTTTGTGCTATGTCTACACATCAACAACAACTGTACTTTGTAAGAAACAATGGTACTACAAATCTTTACTGGCAATATCTGTTCAACATAGCAATGGGTTCAAATATGAATAGACACAAGTCAAAAATTAAAAAGTTAAGAGTGAAAAGGAAGTCAGTTAGAATTTTATCACCAAAGGGTAATTAATGGAATTGTGCATTGATACAAGGGAAGCCCATTAAAATGGACAGAATAAATGGGCTCAAAAGACAACAGGACACATTTCTGGAGAGAAAAGAGACATGTGGAGAGCAGGCAGGTCGGTGATCAAAAAGGAACAGGACTGTTGGGCCAATAAACTTTTCTGTTACTTAAAATTCTTGTAAATCATTTGTAAATTGCAGCATGCCCAACTTGAAAGGTGAACACAAAATTGGAAGGCACGACAAACATGTTTAAAGAACACATTATGCATCATATTTCAAATATATGAAAAGGTGAAGAGAGGGCGGCACAGTGGCGCAGTGGTTAGCACCGCAGCCTCACAGCTCCAGGGATCCGGGTTCAATTCCGGGTACTGCCTGTGTGGAGTTTGCAAGTTCTCCCTGTGTCTGCGTGGGTTTCCTCCGGGTGCTCCGGTTTCCTCCCACATGCCAAAGACTTGCAGGTTGATAGGTAAATTGGCCATTATAAATTACCCCTAGGATAGGTAGGTGGTAGGGAAATATAGGGACTGGTGGGGATGTGGTAGGAATATGGAATTAGTATAGGATTAGTATAAATGGGTGGTTGATGGTCGGCACAGACTCGGTGGGCCGAAGGGCCTGTTTCAGTGCTGTATCTCTAAAATAACAGGTTAGCCAAACTTTAAACAAATTAGATGGCAATTGAAGAAAAGAGGATTAAAGGGATATCTAAACAGATTGGGCACACTACTTACCTATGTGGACAACAATCACCACATGGACTTGTTGCGCCAATGGCCTGTTTCCATGTTGTAATTTCATAGATACAAGATTACGTGCATCAATAAAAACATTATAAAGTCTATACAGTTTAACCTGGGTCAAACGGAAACACAATATTTATTTCACTTCATGAAAACATAGTTTACTTTAAAATTACATAATTACACTGAAGATAAATCATTATTCACCAACAATCCATTTGGCAAGGAAAATTAATTTGTTTAAAATTAGAATGAACAAGTATTTGCAGTGTTTACAACTTGAATTGGAGCCTTGGGTTTGGTCTGCGCAGAAGCAGCTTTACTTTGTGTTGGGGCTGTACTACATGTGACCTGGGAAAGCCATAAATAATGTAAGCCAAGAAATTCTGTGAGGGTTCTCCTGATGTCTTGCTATAAATTTGGTAGGATACTAGCAGAGCTCCCAGAGAAAAGGCATACAAGGCTGTTTCGCTGGGGGTCGTGCTGGTTTCCCATCAATGTTATGGTGAAAGACCAGGAGAACCCTTGCAGAATTTCAGGCCCATATTCTCTAATTCAAATAATCATTCACCTCAATGAATACAAGAAATTCATGAAACTGTATTTCTCAAATTATTTTTTCTCAAAAGGCATGAAAAATTGATTACAAGAATTGAATCTCTGAAAGAGAAATACTGCTAATACTTTGCTTGGGTGACATAATCAGAACTCTCAAGCAAATGTGAACCTATCTTTCTTTCTCAGATGATATGTGATCTACTGTGCATCTCCAACATTTTCTTTAATTATACATTTCAAGTATTTTTCATATTTATTTTTACATCCATGCTTACTAGTAAATTGCCCACAACACTGCTTATAGTCAGTTGATGAATACTTCTTTAAATTTTGTTTTATTATTTATTCTTGGGACATGGGCTTTGCTGGCAAGGCCAGCATTTATTGTCCATCCCTAATTCCCCTGGAGAAGGTGGTGGTGAGCCGCCTTCTTGAACTGACATTTCATCTGTAGGAACAGCCACAGTGCTGTTAGGGAGGGAGTTTCAGGTTTTTGACCCAGCCACAGTGAAGGGACGGTGATATAGTTCCAAGTCAGGATGGTGAGTGACTTGGAGGGGAACTTGTAAGTGATGGTGTTCCCATATGTCTGCTGCCCTTGTCTTTCTAGGTGATAGAGGTCGCAGATTTGGAAGATGCTATCAAAGTAGCCTTGGCAAATTGCTGCAGTGCAATGTGTAGATGATACTGCTGTCAAGGGCAGCAGACGCATGGGAACACCACCACCTGCAAGTTCCCCTCCGAGTGGTGGAGGGAGTGACTGTTTAAGGTAGTGGACGGGTTGCCCATCAAGCGGGCTGCTTTGTCTTGGATGATGTCAAGCTTCTTGAGTCTTGAGGGAGCTGCTGAGCTGCCCAGGCAAGTGGAGAATATTCCATCATACTCCTCACTTGTACCTTTTAGATGGTCAACAGGCTTTGGGATCATGGCCGAGTTGAGAGAGAAACAGTGCCACCTACTTGTAGTGACACTGGCCGGAACTCCCACCCCCGCCCCCCCCAAGGGAGCGGGATGGAAGCTGGGTGGGGGATGGCCTAACATCGAGTGGGATTCGGGGGCTGCCTAGCCGCCACCGCTGTCATTTTAGCAACGGGGGGAAGGTTGAAAACGGCCCACCCTCCTCAGTCCAATTGAGGTCCTTAAGTGGCCAATTACTCCTAGTAGCAGCCAGGAATTTCAGCACCTGATAAGGCCGCCCAAGTTCCTTAGGGCCCTGAGGGGCCCTCCAGATCGGGCACCCTGTGCCCCACAGAGGGTCTCCCCAGCAGCACAATGCCCCCAATAGAGCACATCCTCCCGCCCTCCTGAACCACCCCCACCCACCTTACTGAGGCCCAGCCGATTGTCCCCGGCAAGGCCCAAAACCCCACTCACCTTTATAAAGGCTAACATCCATGGTCCTCTTTTGGCTGGTGCAGTCCCAACAGTGGCCACCACTCCCAGTGGCGTTGCTGGGGCTGAAGACCTGCTGGCCCGCAGATTGGCTGGCAGCTTTTGGAGGCAGAAGTCCTGTCCGAGGCCAATTAAGGGCCTGGGCCATCAAAAATCACTGTGTGACTTCCAGACCTGGCAGAGGAAGGTTCTCCCTGACTCTTAAACCGGTGGGTGGGGCCTCCACCCACCACGTAAAATTCCAGCCACGGTTACAGGTAATTGCTTACATACAGGATTTCTGTTCTAAATATTTACATAGGTACTTAGCTTGGAATTAAAAGGGTGACCAAAAATTATCATAACAGAAGTGCATACTTTTGGAAAACCTTTAATAATATATAAATGTAGATGGGGAAAAATAGGAGTGCCAAACAACAATGTAATATTCTATCAATTATTTAGTACAATATGTGCAACTGAAAATTAATAATATGTAGATACAAGATCAAAAATAAGTGTTATAATAATATATGCTACATTGTGCTTGCATGAGTTTTTCAATTCCCCTACCGATGTTAACTCAACCTGAAATGATTTTGTCATCGTGTTAGCATATGTAGATAATATGAAGCACAGTCTTGAAATGTACATATGACACAAAAGTAGGTAAACCGTTAATAAATCTTCAAAAGATGTTAGGTTAGTGGAATAGACAGATAGGTGGAAGACACAATTTAATGTAGATAAATGTGATGCAATACATTTTGCAAAGAAAAACAAGGAATGGGAATATACAGTCAATGGAAAGACACTGAGGGTGTGGATGGAAAATTAGATTTAGGAGATTAAATACATAATTCCCAAAAAGTGAATTGGATAAAGCCATCAAAAAGATCATCAGCATTTTGGGTTTAATAAATAAGGGCATTGAGTATAAGAGTAAAGAAGTAATGCTTAATCTTCCCAGAACAGTTTTGGGCCACAGTTATAGTACTGTGTGCAGGTTTGGGTGTCTCATTATAGGCAGAACATTAAAGACTTAGAGATTGGACAGTGTAGGTTCACCAGGATGATACCAGGAATGGAAAACTATGACGATGACTTGAAATGCTAGGATTTTTTCCACTGGAGTGGAGAAGGCTAATAGGAGATTAAATACAGGTTTTTAAATTATGGAAGAGTTAGTTATTGAAGCAGAAACCATGGCAACACTTAAGAATAGGTTTGAAAGGTCATTGAAGGAAGAGAAAACAAAGGAATATTGGGACAGGGAAGACACATAGGTTCATGCAAACAATAAATGCTGTAGAAAACTGAATGGCCTACTTCCTTGTTGTTGTAATTTCTATATAACCCTACGCCTGAATTACTGAAGCCTTGGTGACCGGAGCAAAGTTTGTTTTGAACCTGGAGTGCAAGTTCTTCTTGGCCAAGTGGCATTAAACAGTATTTTGTAGAGTTCTCACCATGGCTTAGTATGGAATTGAGTTATACAGTTCAGAAAGGTCTCTAATTTGATTCCTAGCATGTGCTGGATAGTCTCAGCTGGGGTAGCTTCAGGAGATCAGGAGAGGGGGAAATAATGGAGGATTCCCACTCATATTGATTAACAAGCCACTCCTATTATAAAGCGTCATGTCAAAGGATTATGATTTTTCCAGTGGCCTAATAGCCTACTAGCACTCACTGCATAGGGTCTCATAAGAATATCTAATTTGGGACAGAGTGAGTGACATCTGCAAAACTGTTTATTAGCATGAGTCACCACAACACTGGTTCACCAGGTTCAGAAGACTGAAGGACAAACAAAAATGCCATTTATGAAGAAATGTAAGTCAAATGGATTAAGATGTTTGTTATGTCTCCTAGAACAGATATGGATTGTCTCTCCTTCCTCCCTGTTCCCCTCTAAATCTATTTATAGCTTCTACTAAATAGTAGGAAAACAAATAAAACTCTAGCTGATGTGATATAATTTAATGTAGCATGAAGGATTCAAAATAATCTGCACAGTACAGCTCAAGTTTTATTGATCACCCAGACTGATATTTAAGTTATTGCATGTAATGCACTAATTATGATAAACTTGAAGCTAGCATACACATTCAGATAAATGAATGCACCTGGGAAAATAAAATGTGCTGTTGCAATCTAAAAATAGACCAAGAAATAAAAGTGTTTTTAAAAAATCAATTAAAGAACACTGTAATCTGCTAGCAATTGGTTGCTTCTTCTGAATTGAACATTTTGATTAATACAACAGAATTAGCTTGAAAGCAAAATCAAAATTCACAACCTTTACCCTACTGAATAAAACAACCTCTTTATAGTTAACACAGTGTTGCTACGATTTTGGGAGGAGCCACATTCTCAAATAGTATCCTTCTTAAGGGTCACTCTAAAAAATGCTCCATTATGCTACATCATGCTGCAATGGAATGTAGGTCTACAATTTTAATGCAATTCTTTCACTTGCTGTACGGATGTTGGACTAGCCTTTCTGATATTATTGCTTTCTCTCAAGGAACTAAGAGAAGGAAGAACAATGCTGAAATCCAGTTCTGAAGGCATACCATAGTGACGCAGACATGAAGGAAGACCAGGGGCATACAGAGCAGCATGTTTGATAGGGGTTACAGGAGGATGGGACGTTGGCTGTGAGTAGCTCCAAATGATATTATGAGTATCATTGCATTGCCACAACAGAGCCTTTGAAGCTTATGTAACAAGATTTTAAAAATCCTGCCAGTCCTAAGTAGTCCGTTATAATTTTTAAATTTTAAATTAAAATTTTATACCTGCACCTTAAAATATAAATGCCAAAGTTAGGTAGATTCCCCCTTGAATGGATGAACTGTTCCAGTGGATGATATCATAGGTTGAACAACTTGTGAGCAACATCACTGAGAGTCAGACCACAATATCATCAATGGAGCAGTCCATCAGAGCTGAGGGATGGTCACAATACATTTGACAATAAAACAGAAGGTTTATATTAAGGATTTTAAATTGTGGAATACTCATTTTAACCAGATGTCTATTATTTGGCAGAAAAGCAAATTTTTAAAATTAAAAACTTAGAGTGGGGACTTGCTTTAAGAGTTAAATTAGAGCACCAGTGGCCTCCCATACTGCAGCTATTTCGGACTAGCCAGTAGAAGCCTATTTACAACAGCTGTTTTTAAAATATAGTAATTCTGCCATATTCCTGTGGATAATCCTGAAAGCAAAATAATCATAATATCAATACTTGGTTCTTCAAGTGATTGTTCTCAGTTTCCTTGAATAACAAAGGAATATAATTCAGAATCACACACTTTGCTGTGACATGATGATGAAGTGACGCATCCACTGTGCTGCTTATACAGCTGTTCTGCAGGTGCAACTGCACTCATTGCTAACCATCACTGCATCGCAAGTACTCAGCAAGACATTTTTCAATAGTAAACATGCTAAGCTTATTCATCAATGGGTAGTTCTTCCCACAGTTCTTACAGTACAAAAACTAAAATGCTTTTATTTCTCACTACAGTGCAACACAATAACATATTTCATTCTTCTAATTTAATTCATTTTGCTAATAGCTCCTGATAGGACATCCCTAATGACCCATTTCATACAGAAATTAAAAATGCATATCCCTATAATTAAAATCTTACCATGTATGTGCAACAGTAAACCGTCGCCGTTGTCGAATGCTTTTATTCACCAATAACTTTCTAAATAGATTTGGAGAATTTCTAGGGGAGCTTCGAGGAGAGATTTTTGGAGAAGTGGCTCTCTTTCCTGTCAATTTGGAAGGTTCCAGTTCCAAATGCATATGCTCCTTAAAAGTCCTTATGCAGGAATCTTCTTCGGGAGCAGTAAGCTCACAACGAAAAACGTCCTTTGTTGTCATATCGCTGATGCTCAACAAATTTGTGCCATTGAAAATTCTTGTCCTGTGTCACACACAGCTAGCCTTTCTAGCAGGAAAGGATTCAGCACAATAACATTAAGCTGCTGTTGTACATCAGTTAAAAAAAGATGCTTTGCTCTTAAAGCAACAATTTAAATAAACAAAAAATGCAACAAAAAAAAAACAGTTTCAGTAAACCTTAGACTTGTCAAGCCCCTCTTGCCACAAGTAATGATGGCCAGCTGCTTTTTATAAGAGCTTTAGCAGTACTGATAGTCGTCTTGAATATAAGCCAGTGTGTGCTCATTTATGTAAGAAGCCGCCTAGTGGATGCAGCTTGTCCACGAAATATACACTGAATCGCACTGAATTCATTCAGCTCAAGGTACCACCCTCATGAAATTTTAATGGGAAAAAAATCCTTTCAACAATTCATTGGTGTAAGAGACTATTACAAGATGCTCATCATTTATTTAATATTGACCACAAGGCAATCAGCTGGTTTGATGAGTCTAGTACATGGGCATAGAAAAATCATGCAATCCTGCATTTGATGACATTTTCATTCAAAATTATTTTTTCCAATAATCTGTGAATAACACTTGCATTCAGATAGTGGCACATGGAGCCAATTTACATCAGCTAAATGGATTTCCCTTCTCCATCAAAAAGGGCTTTATTGCTCGAAATTTTCTGTGCACCAGTAGAAGTAAATACATTTTCTTTTGAAAGGAAAAACTGCAATTAAAAATATAAAAAGAATGTCTCCGTATTTCCTTCTGTTTGACTTCAACATACAAGTTGTTGTGCAGAGGTTTTGCATCATCTCAAGTCAGCTCCCATTTTCCAATTGGTCTTTTTGCAAAAATGTTCAGGTATAGCTTGAACCATAATCTTGTATAATTTCAAAAACTAAACACATCTATAACAAAAAGTTAAAATATTGAAATAGTGGTGCGATTTTTCTTGACAAAAAACATTGGCTACAAAAGAACTGACCTCACAGTGAGAGGGGAAGGAAAGCATTGGGCTGAATTTTCCAGCTAGGCCACAGGTCCTGACATCAGGACCAGAGCTCAAGTGTTGAGCGGCCAGCCGCACACAATCTTACAGCGGCTGGCCAATTAACACTGGGGAGGTGCGTGGGCCGTCTACTCACACTTCAGAGGTGGGTAGTGAGGAAATGGATGTGGCTGATGCCATGCCAGGTAAATATTTAAAGGGCTGCCAACCCTGCATTCAGTGCTGACAGTCATCCAGGTCCAACAGACTCCCTTCCAGGTCCTACAAATTGCCTTCCAGGTCGCACTGAGTGCCCCCCAGGTGCTACAGACTGTCTCCCAGGTGCTATTGAGTGCCTGCCAACCACTGGTGAGTATCTGTCTGGCAACCAGAAAACTGAACAGAAGCCTGCAGCCACAATGGCCGATGGAAGACTCAGGGTTGACCATGGTTCAGCAATGCCTCCCTGTAGGTTCTCCTCCAGGCTGCCAGGTCAAGGAAGGAGATCCGCTTCTCCACAAATGGGAGGAGCAGACCAGCCTGCATGATCAAGTAAGTGTGGACAGAGATTGCAGAGGAGGTCAGCAGCCGTGGGGTCACAACACAAACATGAATATAGTGCCACAAGCACACCAATGACCTTATTTGGTCTGCTGAGGTGAGGACTCCATAGCTCTTTTCCCTTTGGGCCCTGCATGTGGCAACATGAGAGGGTGTGTTCGATGGAGAGGGAGTGACCACCCAGGCAATGGAGTCAGGAAGTAACATATGTTGCAGAGGCAAGGCTGCATCTTGGTGAGAGGCACCCGTCTGTCATTGCTGACCCCCACAAGCTCCCTTGAGAGTGGCTGCATGCAGGAGGCATTCGTATGCCCCCATCATGGACCACTGGGCTGCCACCAGCTTGGGCATTGTGCTTGTCTCCAGAGGGAAACTAACAGTGTTCTTCTTTGTGCTTGCAGGAGAAGAGAGCCCATAACACAAAGGAAAATGCCAAGACAAGCGGAGGGGTGCCATATTTATCCATCTAGGCCCCCATGGAGGAGGAGGTCTTGGAACTGGCAGGGCCGCAGGGTGACCGTATTATCACTGATGGCGAAACAGAAGTGTTGACACAAGAGGGTGAGTGAACAAGTGCTGGGGGACAAGGATGCATCTGGCACACTCAAGGCATAGTGATCATGTGTCCACCACTGGACACATGGAGCTCCACAGTAGGGACAGTTGGAATGGGAAGCCCATAACCCTTCAATGTATCTGTTCTCTAATGCAGGTCAGGATCCTGTCGAAGAGCAGATTGCTGGAGAGACCAGGGGAGCCAGCTGGCCGTCTCTGAGGAGGAGGAGGGATCCTCAGAGAGTGCACCTTCACATCATTCCCCCATACCCTCCACCAGCAGAGATACTCTCACATCAGTGGGTATCTGCTCACGCTTAGAATCAGGTACACAACCTGGTGAGCACAGCACGGACGCGTTCGAGCAGTTGACAGAGGCTGTGACAGCTGAGGCCACTGACAGTCAGAGGACTGTGGGAAGGCAGGGCGATGCTGATCCCCAGGCTAATGATGTGCCTCTGGAGTTGTGGGAGACACAGCAACTGCTGCAGCAACATCGGGAGGTAAGGGAACATCTGGCAGAGCTGCCAGAGGCTGTGCACACCCAAGCACAAACAATGGAGGAGTCCATCCAGGCAATGAGTGTTGCATGTGCGTGCATGCTTCCTCCATGAAGAGACTGGCGACCCTCATGGAGAGCATGATCCAGCAGACCACTCAGTGGATGCTGGAGATACGCACAGACCTACATGCCATCTCTACATCTATGAGTTCCATGCAGCAGTGGCAAGGCAAGAGGGAGATGAGGAACCTGGAGTCTCCACCAGGTCCTTGCACTTCTCAGGTGAGCCTTACAAGGGAGCAGGAGTAGCTAGCTTCTACATCTCAAGGCTCCAATCATGGCATTCCTGGTGTGGACAGCAGTTCCTCAGCCCCTCTGCCAGTGACACCAGTATCTCAAGTAATCATAATGACAGAGGAGGATTCTGCACCTGTGCAGGAGCCCATCAGCATGCCAGCGCATTTTGGACTTCTGACAGCCAGAGGAGGGCCGGCAAGGTCATGCCACGCCATAGGGCAGCATGGTTAGCAGCCTGCCTCCACCTCAACTGACAGCACAGAAGGAGCACCACCAAGCAGTATGTGTAAAAGATTTGAGAAGAGCACCTCGCTGCACTTGTAGATACTAGTGAATAGTGTATGTAGATGTTAAGCCTCGCATTTGTTGTGCCACGTAATAAAGGGTTAATGTATTGTTGCTACATCTCCTTCCAATTCCTGCTGCCCTTTGGACTCTATTTACAGCCTGGTTCCCTCAATGCGCTGGAAGCAATGGACTAAGCTACAAGCGGTCAATACTTCAGCCTTGCCACTGTGCAACAAGCAAAGTGCACCGAGACGATGGATCACAAAATGAAAGAGGCAACAGCAGAGCTGTATAAAGATAAGGTCTTTCTAGTATGGTTCCAACAAGGTAGTCAGCGGTCATAAGAAACGTCTATGTATAAACATGCCCCGAGCCTCCCTTCCATGTATCTCATTGCCCCTTGCCTGTGGTCCCTGGAGTCCTTCATCTTGCATTATCTGGTCAGCAACCTCCTCCACATCCTCATTGTCAGAGGAGGCATCACAATATATGATATCCTCATTGTTCAACGCCTCCTCCCTCTCACCAGGGTGTGCAGTGCACAGCAGACCACCACAATATGCAAGACCCTCATCGGGGCATACTTAAGGGCTCCACCGGATCAATCTAGGCTCCTGAATGGCATCTTCAGGAGACCAATGGTCAATTTGATGGTTGTTTGGGTTGCCTCGTGGGAGGTGTTGTATCTCTCCTTTGCATCCGTGCATGAGTTCCTCACAGGTGTAAGTAGCCATGTCCTCAGTGGAGAGCCCTTGTTTCCTAGTATCCATCCCTAAAGGTGCGTGCGGGCAAGAAAAGCTGTGGCACCTGGGACTGCTGACGTACGAAGATATCGTGGCTGTTTCCGGGAACTGTGCAGACACCTAAAAGATCCTCCTGTACATTGAACGAGTGGAAGCCCTTCTTGTTGATGAAGGCCACTGGCTGGTGTGTGGGAACCTTGAGGACCACATGTGAGCAGTCAATCACACCTTGCACCTGGGGAAATCCAACGATGGCCCCAAACCCAATGGATCTCTCTGCTCAACTGTCTGGATTGGTGCATTAGTGCTGGCCCTCTCAAACAGGGCATTGGTCATCTCCTTGATGCACTGACGTGCTGCAGACTGCAAGATCCCACACATATCTCCAGTGGAACCCTGTGCACTGACGCACTGCAGACTGCAAGATCCCACACATATCTCCAGTGGATCCCTGGAAAGATCAGAGCTACAGTGATCTTCAGCGCCACTGGCTTTGGGTGTCCACCAACCCGATGACTCTCAGCTCGTCCTGTATGATGGCACGCAGATCAGTGACAGCCTCCCTGGAAAGGCATGGGGGGATTTTATGCTCTCCCCTACAGCGGGTTTGCAGGTGGGAGACCCCGTCACCTTCCCGCCTCCGCCGAAATTAAGTCTGGCGGGAAGGCCCATGAATGGCCTTCCCACCACGCCACCAATTGAGGCCCTTAAGTGGGCATTAATGCCCAATTAAGGGCCTCGTCCCGCCGACGCCACAATTAGCCGAGCGGGCAGACCTGTTGCCACATGGGAAGAACAGCAAGAAAAACTGTGTGAGTTGTTTTCCAGCTCCCAGGGTGCAGGGTGGGGGGAGCGGGGGGAAAGAATCCCTCACTAAAAAGCACTTAGTACCTCAACAAGGGACCCGGCATCGGGAAGGGGGGGGGGCCCGTTGAGAGACACCCAGGTGCCTTTGCTGCCAACCCCACTACAACCCTCTCCCCCATGACCCCCAGCCCAGGAGACCCCTCCCACCCTGACCTAGCTGTGGCCTGGGTTCAGTGCCGCTCCTGGGCCTCGGGTTGAGTGCTCCACCGGCAACAGCCACTGCCTCCGCGGTGGACCGGGTCCGGAGGGACACGATGTTCAAACCTCTGGGTAAGGGCGGAAAAAATGTACCCAACGTCGCCCTCATCCTGATGACCACCTTCGTGTGCGGCTCATCAAGCTGTGCGTAGAGCCCCAATACGCAAACACCAAGTGTCACTAGGTGCTGAGGTTCTCTCTGTCCCCAGTGTTGCGAAGGATGGGTCTGGTCACATTGCCGTGGAATGCTCCATCCAGTTGGACTGTGCCGTACCACCTTTCCTTTGCGGGACAGTTTCTGCGGGAAAACACGTGCAGTGGTCTGCACAGAATGTCCTCAAGGCCCTACGGGAAAAGGAGATGGTGGATCCTGTCGGATAGTTCCCCAAACAGACTGCCAAAGTCATTTGGCAGAATGCCTCATCACCAGAACTTTCTAACAAGCACCAAGACGTAGCTTGGCTCGTGGTGAGAAGGGCCCTCCCCGTCAGATCCTTCTTGCACGCCTGGAGTCTCGCCCCCTCCACACGCTGCCCTCGAGGTGGCTGCGGTGGGGAAGAGCCAGTTGCCCACCTCCTTCTGGAATGTGTCTTTGCAAAGCAGGTGTGGAAAGAGGTGCAGTGGCTTTTGTCGAGGTTCATCCTAAGCAGCTCTGTAACACAGGAGTCTACGCAGGGATGCACACCGAGATAAACATCAACTGCTGCTGGAGGACCATCAATTCCGTGAAAGACGTTCTTTGGTCTGCTCGAAACTTGCTGGTCTTCCAGCGCAAAGAGTTGTCCACGACTGAGTGTTGCAGACTGGCACATTCCTAGGTCCAGGACTACGTGCTGATTGACACACTAAAGCTTGGGGCAGCTGCTGCAAAGGCTCAATGGAGAAAGACCACTGTGTAAGGTCCTCCCACCAAAGTGAACTGAGGGGCTGGACCCATGGGAAACCCCTCGGGCTGTATACACCAAATATGGCTTAGCTGTAAAATGTACCTGGCAGGAAAAATGGAATGGAAGGGTTGTGAGGCAACTCACTCCCGTATTGAAGAAAACTGATTTCCTTTGCAATTTTTGGAATGTCAACTTGGTGCTGTTTTGAACTCTTCTGTAATGTATTTTTTTACAGATTTATATGAATAAAGTATATTTTGGAAAAAAGGTTAATGAGCTGCCAGCTTCTGATTGGCTGGCATCTCTCAGCGGGTGAGACTTCTGTCACGGGGTCCTTGATCCTGTGGAATGCCCATCGCTGTCCAGTTAAGCGCCTTATTGGCACTTGATTTGGCAGGCCTCCAACAGAAGGTGCGACGTGGGCTTCTTGGTGGCACTTTTGCCAGAGGTCGAGACCCGTCGGCCGGATAAAATCCCACCCATAGTCTTTGCTGACACTGCCATTCGGACCTCTGGAGGTCAGTAGACCATTTCTTGAGGGTAGCCTCTTCTGCATGCTGGAGGCAGGTCGTGTACCCTGCTGCGCCCTTCTCCAGCGTTCCCACACTGAGGCTAGCCATCTTGTTGGCCCTGAGATCGCTGATGTCCTGCTGCTGGTGCTTGGACTTACCTCCCTCTCTGCTCCTCCTCCTCCTCAACAGGGGCCCCGAAGCCAGGATGGATGAAGTCTAAAGCAGGTGGCCTCTCTTCTAGTGCATGGTCTTCTGTCCAGATGGCGCACCCCATCTTTCCCTTGTCGTTTCTTTCCAACATGTGACAATGTCTCAATGGCACCCTGGCAGCATACCCCAGCAGCGTTGGCATTCTTTTCCCCTTCCTGCCTTTGGTTGCTGGTGGTCGCGCTGCTCTACCCTCCCTGGAACGACACATTGGTTCTCTCGATGGCTGCCAGAGAGAGCCAGCCCTGAGCTCCCACTTGCTTTCCGCTTCCTTTAATCAGACGAGGCTCTGAAACCCTTTCATCATTAGTAAACTTCAAAATGTGCCATAAAATAGCAGTCAACTGGCCAGTTAAGTGCCTTACTTACCTTCCTGCCGCATCGATGTGCGAAGACTGCCCTCCATATCGACCTCTGTTGATGATAAGCGGAAACGCATGAAGACATCGGACGTCCGGTCCCACATCTTGCGTTTCGATTTTTCACCCCACCCTCCCCTCCTCTGAACTCGTTCAAGATGGCCCTGTAAAACTCCAGCCATTGTTTGTGTGCAGAGCAAATTTTAAGCTGTGTCTTCCTGTGCACACAGAGATCACTATGGGATTGAGTAGCCCCTCCTCATGTCTAACACTATTCACAAAATGATTTATGACTAAAGGTATGAACTTCAATGTTGACTTCTACAAATTTTGACCTGCTTTGCCAAGACTTTAGTATCCAAGTATGTGAAAATGATTTGTTGCATTTGTTTGAAGAAAATACAATAAGCAACCCCCTACCATGTATAATGATAATGAAGTGACTGAATGATATCATTTCGGGCACCTAGTATTAGCATCATGTATTCAGGGGTGCAACAATAACAACTCCAGATAAAGCTACTTGCTCTCCTCAGTTTTGTACCTCAGAAAAGCACCCTCTGCTGCACCCCTGTAACATTTTTGATTCTCTTATCAACTATCCTTGTGATTTCTCTGATGGAGATTGCCAATTTAAACCTAAACTGAGAGCTGTATTACGCTGTGGTTGACACACTTTAGGCTGCCCAAACTCGAGACCTTAGCCAACAGAAAAATAAGTTTTCATCTCATTTGTATGAAATGAGTGATTCGGAGATCTGGCACTCGCAGTGAGTAGTGGTATGACAGCAACATCTGGGAAGTCACAGGCATGCACTCTGAGATTTTCTGGGAAGCTCTCCCTGGTGAGGGTCACTCACCACTGCCAGCTTCTGAATGGCCAGCAGCTCTCAGAGGGTGAGACTTCTGTCATCAGGGTCCTTGATCCCATGGAGGGCCCGCCGCTGTCCAGTTAAGTGCCTATCTGGCACTTGATTTGGCAGGCCCCCCACAAAAGGAGCGACATGGGATCACCCCTGCACTACATAGTTACTTGTACTTTCTTTTTTCCCTACAAATTTTACAATCTTGTCTGAAGTTGTTAATCCTTTGCTGGAGTACACCTTCATGGGTATCTAGTGTCCTCCAGTACTTGACATTAATGGCCATTGGTCTAGGTCATCTGCAAGCTATTTTATTAACAGGAGGCATCACTGTCAAACCTGGCCTGATCATCACACAATGTTCACACATTCACAGTTTAGGGGAGATGGTGGCGTAGTGGTAATGTCACTGAACTAGTCATCCAGAAGCCCAAGCTAATGCCCTGGGGACATGGGTTCAGATCCCACCAATTGAATTTAAATTCAATTAATTAATTTAAAAATCTGGAATTGAAACCTAGTCTCTGTAATGGTGCCATGAAACTATCATCGATTGTTCTAAAAACCCATCTGGTTCACTAATGTCCTTCAGGGAAGGAAATCTGCCATCCTTACCTGGTCTGGCCTCCATGTGACTCCAGACCCACAGCAATGTGGCTGATTCTTAACTGCCCTCTGAAATGGCCCAGCAAGCTACTCAATTGTTGAGGGCAATTAGGATTGCGCACAAATGCTGGTATTGCCAGTGATGCCCACATCCCTTGAAACAATTAAAAAAAACATCCAGCAGGGGTCACTGAACAACAAGCAGGAGCAAAATCACACTCTCTAATTGGGAATACCCCTACTGCCAGCTCAGATTCAATACAGGTTGGGGATCTAGTGTGGCATCTTCCAGGTCTGCAAGACTCAGGTTCGTATTGGCCAAACTCACTGAGCTACTGGGAAAGTGAACTTGGGAAAAAAAACTGTACTTGCTTTCCTGACAAAATGACAAACTGCAAAGCATTTCATTGATTCAAGCCCTCTGAGTACCACAGAAAGCTTGTCCTTCAGCTGTTATGATAGAGGCACGGGGGAGCTGTTGTGAGTTTATTTGTTGACAGCATTATTTCTTGGTTTGAATTAGATATTTTTCAATGATTGGTAGGATTTATTACTTTTATGCACTATTATTTTCTTCAGGGTCACAGTGCATGAAAACAAAAAAAAAACCATTGAGGGTAAATTTGACTGTATGCTGATATAAAACGGATGATAATGAATCAACAGCTCATTTAATCTAAATCTGGGGAAAGATGTAAAACAGGTGCAGTATTTACTATCACCAGTTTAACAGCAGCACACAATATCAAAATTACACCCACTGGCCTAGAAAATGAAACGTGCCACTTGAGTGAGCAATAAAATAACTTTGGTTTTCTGCTGCGTTCTTTCAGATGAGCACTGTTTGTCAGACGTGCAAGTACAAGTATCTGTAGCTACTGGGGCATGACAGGCTATAAGAATTCTTTGAACCATTGTGATAGGTGATACTTCTGTGACCTCCAGCAACTTTTCTCGCCTCTCATTTTACTAATTCTACTCCTGTCATTGCTCCTCTGAATTTTGATCTCTTGTTCCTCCTAAGCTCCAAATACACACAAAACATTATTCCTCCTTTCTACATCCTCACTGCGTTAAAATCAAGACTCATTATATTCTCTGCTACTCTATCGGATTCTTTCACATGACTTCAAAACATCTTATTTATTTCCCTTAGTCTTCCCATCTTCCTACTTACTACTCAAAACTCAAACTTGCCATCATCTAACCATTACTTAAGAATTGCTATTTGAACTACTGAAACACATCCCCGTAGTATTCTAACTCTCCCAATCTAGGATTCAACTGCATCTTGAAACCTCTAAAATTTTCATCTCTACTACCTTGCTTAGCAGATTGGGGTAGCAGGTGATCTCTGCACTCAAGTTTCCAAGCAGAAATTAGCACATCCTCAGACTTATCCGGATATCATTAGCATGCTAGTTGTATGTTCCATTTGTATCCTTATATCGTCATCAAGATGGTCTTGTTGCTATGTTTGTGAATTCTGCACTAGTACTATCTAGTACTGCGTCGGGGGTGTATGTCACTTCTGGATTGAACATTGTCTGTTGTAGCTGTAGAGACCGATTCACGAGTGGCAATCCTTTCTGCAGCTGGCATAGATGAATGGTATTGGATTGAGGTCAACTGATGTTTTTTCCTTCCGCTAGGCTCTCTTTTCTGCCATCTGGTTGTTTTTTTTGCCCTCTGCTTTTTCCATGCCCTTCCTGACTGCTTGTCTCCAGTCAGCAGCAAGGACTTCCCATACATCGACTCTGATCATAGTGAATTTGAGGTCTTGCTTGTATTGCAGACTTGGGCGACCTGTTGGGCTTGTGCCGATAGCAAGCTCACCATATAGCATGTCTTTGTGGCCGTCATCCATTCGGCTCACATGACCCAGCCAATGGAGTCACCGCCGACTCAAGAGGGTAAATATACTGGAGATCCCTGCACGCTGGTGTACTTCCATATTTGGCACTGTCCTGCCAGGAGATGCCTAATATTCGTCTGAGGCAGTGGAGGTGGAAACGGTTCAGTGGCTATTCTTGGCTTGCATAAGTAGTCCATGCATCACTATTATAAAGGAGGGTGTTGACAGCACAAGCCTGGTGCATGCAGAGCTTTGTATTTTCGGTCAGTTTGTTGTTGGGTCACACTCGTCTTCTCAACTTTGGCGTGACAGCTGCGGCTTTGGCAATCCTACTGCTGATTTTGGTATCAAGGGACAGGTCGCTGGCGATTGTTGATCCAAGGTATGTGATGCTGCCGGCATCACAGTGAGGTTGTCGATGTTGATGGAAGGTGAAGTCTCTACATCCTGGCCAATAATTTTGGTCTTCCTGATGCTGATTGTCAGTCCAAACTCCTTTCAGGCCCAGGAGAACTGAACTACAAGCTATTACAAGTGAACTTCAGTATGGGATGCCAGCATGGCGTCATCAGCAAATAGCAACTCACGGACTAGGACTTTACGCACTTTGGTCTTGGTGTGCAATCTTGCCAAGTTGAACAGGCCCTTCGGCCCAACAAGCCTATGCCGATCATCAAGCACCTGTCCTAACTAATCCCATTTCCCCGCACTTGGCCCGTAGCCTTGTATGTTATGGCGTTTCAAGTGCTCATCTAAATATTTTTTGAATGTCGTAAGTGTTCCAGCCTCTACCACTCCTTCAGGCAGTGTGTTCCAGATTCCAACCACCCTCTGGGTGAAAAAAATTCCTCCTCAACTCCCCTCTAAACCTCCTGCCCCTTACCTTAAATCTATGCTCCCTAGTTATTGACCTCTCTGCTAAGGGAAAAAGTTTCTTCCTATCTATCCTATCAATGCCCCTCATAATTTTGTACACCGCAATCAGGTCCCCCCTCAGCCTTCTCCGCTCCAAGGAAAACAACCCCAGTCTATCCAGTCGGTCTTCCTAACTGAAATGCTCCAGCCCTGGCAACATCCTGGTGAATCTCCTCTGCACCCTCTCCATTGCAATCACATCCTTCCTATAGTGTGGCGACCAGAACTGTACACACTACTCCAACTGTGGCCTAACCAGTGTTTTATACAGCTCCATCATAACCCCCCTACTCTTATATTCTATGCCTCGGCTAATAAAGGCAAGCATCCCGTAAGCCTTCCTAACCACCTTACCTACCTGTGCTGCTGCCTTCAGTGATCTACGGACATGCACCCCAAGGTCTCTCTGACCCTCTGTACTCCCTAGGGTCCTACCATCCATTGTATAATCCATTGTTTTGTTAGACCTCCCAAAGTGCATCACCTCACACTTCTCAGGATTAAACTCCATTTGCCACTGCTCTGCCCGTCTTACCAGCCCATCTATATCGTCCTGTAGTCTAAAGCTATCCTCCTCACTATTTACAACACCACCAATTTTCGTGTCATCTGCGAACTTACTGATCATACCTCTTATATTTATATCTAAATCATTAATGTACACCACTGGTCACAGGCTTCCACTCGCAGAAACAGTCCTCTACCATCACCCTCTGCCTCCTGCTACTAAGCCAATTTTGAATCCAATTTGCCAAATTACCCTGGATCCCATGGGCCTTTACCTTAATTTAATTTTTTTTTTAATTTAGAGATACAGCACTGAAACAGGCCCTTCGGCCCACCAAGTCTGTGCCGACCATCAACCACCCATTTATACTAATCCTACACTAATCCCATATCCCTACCACATCCCCACCTGTCCCTATATATTTCCCTACCACCTACCTATACTAGGGGCAATTTATAATGGCCAATTAACCTATCAACCTGCAAGTCTTTGGCATGTGGGAGGAAACCGGAGCACCCGGAGGAAACCCACGCAGACACAGGGAGAACTTGCAAACTCCGCACAGGCAGTACCCAGAATCGAACTCGGGTCCCTGGAGCTGTGAGGCTGCGGTGCTAACCACTGCGCCACTGTGCCGCCCCTTCTTAACCAATCTCCCATGCGGGGCCTTATCAAAAGCCTTATTGAAGTCCATGTAGATTACATCAACTGCTTTACCCTCATCTACACCTCTAGTCACCTCCTCGAAAAATTCAATCAAATTTGTTAGACACGATCTCCCCCTGACAAAGCCATGCTGACAATCCCTGATTAATCCCTGCCTCTCCAAGTGGAGATTAATCCTGTCTCTCAGATTTTTTCCCGATAATTTCTCTACCACTGATGTTAGACTCACCGGCCTGTAATTACCTGGTTTATCCCTGCTACCCTTCTTGATTAATGGCACCACATTCGCTGTACTCCAATCCTCTGGTACCTCTCCTGTGGCGAGAGAGGATCTTAAAAGTTGTGTCAGAGCCCCGCTATCTCCTCCCTTGCCTCCCTTTCTTCACATAGCGGCCTAGGATACATCTCATCTGGGCCTGGGGATTTATCCACCTTCAAGCCCGCTAAAACAGCTAATACTTCCTCCTTTTCAATGTTAATTTGATCAAGTATATCACAATCCCTTTCCCTGATCTCAACATCTACATCATTCCTCTCCGTGGTGAACACAGATGAAAAATAATCATTCAAAACTTCCCCTATGTCCTCTGGCTCTACACATAGATTGCCTCTATGATCCCTAATGGGCCCCACTTTTTCCCTGGTTATCCTCTTGCCCCTAACATACTTATAAAATGCCTTGGGATTTTCCTTTATCTTGTCTGCCAGTGATTTTTCATGCCCCCTCTTTGCTCTCCTAATTACTTTTTTAAGTACTCCCCTACACTTTCTATACTCCTCTACGGCCTCCGCTGTTTTCAGCACTCTGAATCTGCCATACGCCACCTTTTTTTTCCTTATCCAATCCTCTATATCCCTTGACATCCAGGGTTCCCTTGACCTGTTGTTCCTACTCTTCACCTTTACAGGAACATGCTGCACCTGAACCCTCACAATTTCCCTTCTAAACGACTCCCACTGGTCTGAGGTAGACTTTCCTATAAGAAGCTGCTCCCAGTTCACTTTGGCCAGATCCTGTTTTATCATATTGAAATCTGCCTTCCCCCAATTCAGTACTCTTATTTCCGGTCCATCTTTGTCCTTTTCCATAACAATCTTAAATCTTACAGAGTTATGGTCACTATCCCCGAAATATCCCCCACTACCACTTCTACCATTTGTCCGGCTTCATTCCCTAGGATTAAGTCCAGTAATGCCCCTCCTCTTGTAGGACTTTCTACGTGCTGGCTCAAAAAGCTCTCCTGAATACACTTGAAGAATTCCGCCCCCTTTAAGCTTTTTGCACCAATACTATCCACTCTAATATAGGGGAAGTTGAAATCCCCTACTATTATTATCCTATTATTTTTGCACCTCTCTGAGATTTGCCTACATGTACAACCTTCTTACTAACACTAATTTCCTTCAATTCCTCATTCCCCCTAATTCCTTCGATCTCTAATGCTGGGAGATTTCTTGTATCTTCCTGAGTGAAGACAGACACAAAGTGATCATTTAGCTTCTCTGCCATTTCTCTATTCCCCATTATCAATTCTCCTAACTCTGCCTGTAATGGACCCACATTTGTCTTAGCCAAACGTTTCCTTTTTACATACCTGTAGAAGCTTTTACAGTCCATTGTTCTCATGGAAAGAAGACACCCATGAGTCCAGGAGGGCAGCCTATTTTCTGCAGCAGCTTGAGGAGTCTATCTTTGCTGACAAGATCGAAGGCCTTGGTGAGGTCTATAGAAGCGATATAGCGTGATCTGCGCTGTTCGCAACACTTCTCCTGCAACTGCTGAAGTGAGAAAGTCATGTCGGCTGTTGATCTGCCAGCTCTGAAGCTATGCTGAGACTCAGCATAGATGCATGACGCCAACGCCTGCAATCTGGTCAGAGCAATGCGAGCAAAGACCTTCCCCACAATA
This sequence comes from Heterodontus francisci, assembly GCF_036365525.1. Lineage (NCBI taxonomy): Eukaryota > Metazoa > Chordata > Chondrichthyes > Heterodontiformes > Heterodontidae > Heterodontus > Heterodontus francisci. The sequence goes on from NC_090378.1 coordinate 69,572,927, forward strand.
CTTAGCAGGAAGATGCCTCAGCAATTGTTGCAGTCACTGCGATCCCCTTATTTTGTACAAGGTTTGCATCATGCATGTCTTGAGGCACAGATCTTTCCTTCCAACAGAGACTCAAAAGTTCATGGAGATGCTGCAGCAGTGCCAGTAGATGAAGCGGTAGCCACTCCTGTTAATAAATCCTATTGCTTTAATGCAAGGAGCCCATATGGCCACTATGGGTTCCATTGATAAGGACCTTCATTTTTGAAAGTCAGCCATTCTGAAAGAATCTACAGACCACCCTTGCAGATGATCTCAGAAAAAGTGATGAAGTCATTGGCTCTGGCAAGTAATTAATCAGTGACTTGCTGTATGCAGTGATGCACTGCAGACTGGCTGATCGGATATATGTCACCTGGGGTGGCTTGAAAGGTGCCAGTGACATAAAAGTTGTTTGCAATTGTGACTTTGACAATCACAAGTAGAGCCATCACAGTCAAAGTTTGTAGGAGATAGCAACATTTTGGGACTCTGCCTGGCTAAGCATAATCAATGAAGGCAGAGCTCCTCTAAGCAAAGAGAGAGAAAGAAAGAAAGATTTGCATTTATGTAGCATCTTTCACAACCTCAGGATGTCCCAAGCATTTATAGCCAATTAAGTAATTTTGAAATGTAGTCATTGTTGTAATGTAATAGAAGGGACAGCCAATTTGTGCATAGCAAGGCTCCACAGACAGCAATGTGATAAAGAGCAGGTGATTTTTTTTTAAGTGATGTTGGTTGAGGGATAATTATTGGTCAGGACATCAGGAGAACTTCCCTGCTCTTTTCTGAAATAGGGCCATGGGATAGTTTATGTCCACCTGAGAGTGCAGGCAGGGCCTCAGTCTTGTATTAAAAACGGCACCTTTGACAGTGCAGCAGCACTTCCTCAGTACTGCACTGAAGTGTCAGCCTAGATGGGACTTGAACACACAATCTTCTAACTCGGAGTGCCACTGCCAAACCACAACTGACACATAAGAGTGAAGGATTGGTTAAGGATGTACAAGGACTGTTAATGCAGACAGGCTTTATGTTAAGTTTTCTGGGTAGGGGAATGAGTCACTGGAATCCTTGTGGAATTAACTAATTCCTTTCATCTCTTACTACAAAGCCTTGAGATGGGCCTCCTTCTGCTACTTCGTCCCTTTCACCTAGGTCTTCCTTGTCTAATACAGATTGATCCTGCTGCTGCTGTGCGTCCTCCAAATGAAGGCCTCTCATAATGGCAATGTTGTATAGGATGTACACACAATGATGTGGAAGATTCTTTGTCGGGAATACTGTAAGGAGCTCCTGCACCTATCCAGACCTGAACCTCTGTCTGGGAAGTCCTATAGTTCTCTCAATTTTGATCTTGGTGGTCCTGTGGCTTTGATTATACCTTGTTCTGGCATGGGGGGGATGGCCTGATGCGCAAATGCAGGGATTGTCCCCTGTTCAGGAAGGGTTCAACATTGGGTAGATAGTTGAGTGTCACAGGATATAAGCACGACAACATTCACTGGCAAGACCTGAACCCCATGATCTGCAACAGCACGTCCTGTTGCAGGAGGCTGCAGAGGTCTGCCTGGAGAAGTACAGCTTCCTTGGATAGATCTAACAAATTGATTCGTGGCCTGGACACTATGGCAGGAATTCTAAGCTCCCCCTTCCCAGGAGCAGGCTGGAGGCAGGGGAGCATAAAATTGAGTGGGGAGCGTTGGTGGGGGGGGAGGGCACCAATCCCGTCACCCATCTGCTCCCACTGCAATGTTACAAGCAGCAGGGGAGGTGGCAAACAGTCCGCCTACCCCAGGCCACTTAATTGCCACTTAAGGGACTCCTCCCACCACCACTGGTAAATAATCAGCGGCGGACGGACAATTTGCCTCAAGGCCTCAGGAGGCTGCTCAGTAAAACCTGATGGCCTCCTTGTGGGCTGGGGGGACCCTCCTGATCGAGCACCCTGTGCCCCATGAAGGGCCACCCCCCCGCCGCATATGCCTGTCCCACTGGACCACCTCCTCCCACCCTCTTGAGCGACCCCCACCTCCCTCGCGGGGCCCAGACTGACCTCTGTTCCAGGGCCTCTTCCAGCTTGTCAGTCCTGGCTAGGTGCAGTCCCCAGCAATGGCCACCGCTCCTGGTGGAGCTGCTGGGACTGAGGAGCTGCCGGCCCTCCGATTGGCCAGCAGCTCTTGGAGCAGGACTTCCAGCCTCAGTGGGGCGTAAGGCCTGACCTTTTCCAATTAAAGGGCCTGGGCCATGCAAAATCACTGCGTGGCTTCCAGGCCTGGTGGAGGCGGGCTTGCCCGCCAACTTTCCTGCCAGTGGCAAGGCCTCCACTGCAAGGTAAAATTCTGGCCCCTGTCTGTTTGATATGGGCTCCTATGAGCAGCCACCCTCAACTGCTGTCTTCGAATAAGCACAGCTGCTATTGATGCTGGTTTCTGAGGCAGCTTCTGCTTCTCTTGCTCCACCTTTCCCTACATACAAATGAACCTAGCAATAGCACCCATGATAAGCAGATGGAGCTTACTGTGACATAGAATCTTGATTTGCATGTATTCATGAGGCCCCTGCCTGTCTCTGGTGTGGTGCTTAGGCCAACAAAAACACTGCTCTGTTAAAAATGATGGCCATTAGGAATACTGCAAGATTTTAATTGCTCAACTGCCTTTTTTTTATTCTCAGGATGTGAGCATCATTGGCACGGCTGGCATTTATTGCCCATCCCTTGATGCCCTGAGAAGGTGGTGGAGAGCTGCCTTCTTTAACTGCTATGGTATGATGTTAGCAATTTGACACAAATGAGTGATTTTCTAGGCCACTTCAGCGAGAGGTTCAGAGTTAAATACATTAGCGTGGGACTGCAGTCACATAGGCCAGACGGGGTAAGGACCGTATATTTCCTTTCCTAAAGGACAGTAGCGGACATGTTTGGTTTTAATGACAATCCAACAGCTTTGTAGTCACTTTTACTGATAGCAGCTTTTTATTTCTAGATGTTCTTTTAAAACTGCCATGATGGGATTTGAACACATGCATTTCAGATTATTAGTCCAGGCCTTGGACAACTAGGCTGGGCGAGTAAGATTCAAACTGTCCCTATGATTTTTATCTCTCCTTTTCCATACAGCCCAGTACTCAAAGCTTAAGCATTATTCTATATTGCACTGCCAACTAATTCCAATAGTGTCCCCTCTCATAAATGTTACTTTCCTGATTGATGGAATGAATTACTCAGAAAACTATGCCCAAATTTTTGATGCATTCTGAATCTTCTTATTTTGTTCAACATAATAGTATCTTTCCAGGTCAGAAAACAGCTCCCTTATGAAATATGGAGAACTAAAATCATAATGAAGTAATAACATTTATGACATTTCTGCTGAACATGGGTCCCATTGTTCAAAGTACATCTGAACAAATTTAATCTTCAGGAAATAATTAAGTAAATGCTATTGGAACTGGTGCAGAGCCTTCCTATTCACAAAGCAGCCGTGGCCAATTCAATGCAAGTTTTCATTGTTCACCCTGTGGCCAAGCAGCTCATATTACATAGCCAATAACATCACATTTTGAATTATAAAGAGCCTGTAGTTGCCTATAGAAGTGGAGAACAAATATCTGGAGCGCTCATGAATCATAACAGCAGCACCTCCAGAATCAACTGCAACATGAATTAAATTAATCTTTTAGGGTTGTAATGGAAAGTTGGAACTGGCCTCTTCCAAATTATTGCACTGCTTTTTTTTTTACTTTAAAAATTATAGCAAGGTCTGGGATCTGAAAAAAGCAGCAATTGCTGCTATCTCTGTAAACTTTTGAGTCTGGAAGTTTAGCATAATATTAAATTAGTGGTTTCAGTGTAACCTATTAGTGTGGTGCTTTTCCAACTATTGAAAAGGAGTATACAGTGGACATCCCATATTATTTCCAGTATTATCTATCTATAAAAGGATGGATTATTAGACCTGGTTAATGCCATATATCATTCACTACATAACACATAAGGCTCAGTTTTGGTTAAAAGTAGTTGCAGACCTGCCCATAGATGCTGCCTTTTGCAGTGAGCTTGTCAACAATGTTGGGGGAGGGTTTAAACTGTAACACCAGCTAACAACATAGAAAAATTCAATCTAAATTTCCCTTCTTAGCAGAAGCCAACAGATAGTATATTCAGAAGTAATGCAATACAAATATGCATGCCAGAGGAGAGATCAGAGTAGCTGCCCTAAACATCAAGGCAGTATTTGCCAGAGTACGGCACCACAAAGAACTAGCTAAACTGGGGCAGCCCATGCATATCTACAGCAGGACCTTGATACCATCCAGGATAGAACCGACAAGTTGCAGGTAACATTTGCGCCATCTAGGTGCTAGGAACTGACCATCTTGAAGGAAGTGAGTCCAACCTCTCTACACCTCCATCCCCCACCAGGACGGTTTGAGGGCTCTCCGCTTCTTCCTTGAATAGAGGCCCAACCAGTCCCCATCCACCATCACCCTCCTCCGCCTGGCTGAACTTGTTCGCACATTGAACAACTTCTCCTTCAACTCCACGCACTTCCTTCAAGTAAAAGGTCCTGCTATGGGAACCCGCATGAGTCCTAGTTATGCCTGTCTTTTTGTGGGATATGTCGAACATTCCTTGTTCCAGTCCTACTCAGGCCCCCTCCCCCAAGTCTTTTTCCAGTACATTGATGACTGTATCGGTGCCGTTTCCTGCTTGCACCCCGAACTGGAAAACTTTATCAACTTTGCTTCCAATTTCCACCCTACTCTCACCTTTACATGGTCCATCTCTGACACTTCCCTTCCCTTCCTCGACTTCTCTGTCTCCATCTCAGGGGATAGGCTGTCTACTAATATTCATTATAAGTCCACCAACTACCACAGCTGCCTCGACTACACTTCTTCACACACTGCCTCCTGTAAGGACTCCACTCCATTCTCCCAGTTTCTCCGTCTCTGACGCATCCACTCTGATGATGCAACCTTCCACGACAGCGCTTCTGATATGTTTTCCTTTTTCCTCAACCGAGGATTCCCGCCACACTGTGGTTGACAGGGCCCTCAAACGTGTCCGGCCCATTTCCCGCACCTCTACCCTCACCCCTTCCCCTCCCTCCCAGAACCACAACAGGGTTCCTCTTGTCCTCGTTTTCCACCCCACCAGCCTCTGCATCCAAAGGATCATCCTCCGCCATTTCTGCCACATCCAGTTTGATGCCTCTACCAAACGCATCTTCCCCTCCCCTCCCCTGTCAGCATTCTGAAGAGATCATTCCCTTCGGGACACCCTGGTCCACTCTTCCATTACCCCCAACACCTCGTCCCCTTCCCATGGCACCTTCCATGCAATTGCAGGAGGTGTAACACAAGCCCTTTTACCTCCTCTCTCCTCACCATCCAAGGCCCCAAACTCTCCTTTCAGGTGAAGCAACGATTTACTTGTACTTTTTTCAATTTAGTATACTGTATTTGCTGCTCACAATGTGGTCTCCTCTACATTGGGGAGACCAAACGCAGATTGGGACACCTCCGCTCACGCTCAGTCCGAAAGTATGGCTCCGAGCTTCCGGTTGCTTGCCATCTCAACAACCCGCCCACTACCCCACTGCTCTCATGCCCACATCTCTGTCTTGGGCTTGCTGCAGTGTTCCAGTGAACATCAATGCAAGCTCGAGGAACAGTATTCTCATTTATCAATTAGGCACGCTACAGCCTGCCAGACTGAACATTGAGTTCAGTCATTTCAGAGCATGACGGGACCCCCTTTTTAGTTTTAGTTATTTTTTCTTTTTTATTATTTATTATTTGTTTCTTTTATTTTCGTTTGTTTCATCATTCATTTTTTTACCACGTGCCTGCCCACTGTTTGTGCTTTGGGCCAGGGCTGTTCATTTTTCTGTCAATTAACACCCTCTCTGCACTAACGCTATATCTTTCAGCACACCATTAACATACCGTTTGCCTTTGCTCCATGGCCTTCTGGTCAGTTATTCTCTGTGACCCTCTGTCCTATCAACACCTTGCCTTTTGTTATCTCTTGCCCCATCCCCGCTTTATTTGCTTAAAACCTATTACATTACTACCATTTGCCAGTTCTGCTGAAGGGTCACTGACCTGAAACATTAACTCTGCTTCTCTCTCCACAGATGCTGCCAGACCTGCTGAGTATCTCCAGCATTTCTTGTTTTATCTTTGGTTAATTTTGGGCATACTTTGGTTCTGTCTTCACAAAGGAGGACACAAATATCATACCAGAAATGTTGGGGAACACAGGGCTTAGTGAGAGAGAGAAACTGAAAGAAATCAGTATTAATAGAGAAATGATGTTGGGGAAATTGATGGGATTGAAGGCTGATAAATCCCCAGGGCCTGATGGTATGCATCCCAGAGTACTTAAGGAAGTGGCCCTAGAAATATTGGACGCATTGGTGGTCATCTTCCAAGATTCTATAGACTGTGGAACAGTTCCTACAAATTGGAGAGTAGCTAATGTAACCTCACTATTTAAAAAGGGAGGTAAAGAGAAAGCAGGGAATTATAGACCAGTCAGCCTGACGTCGGTAGTGGGAAAAATTCCAGAGTCCATTATCAAAGATTTTGTAGCAGAGCACTTAGAGAACAGTGGTAGAATCGGACAGAGTCAGGATGGATTTACGAAAGGGAAATCATGCCTGACAAATCTACTAGAATTCTTCGAGGATGTAACTAGTAGAGTTGATGAGGGGGAGCCAGTGGATGTGGTTTATTTGGACTTTCAGAAGGCTTTTAACAAAGTCCCACATAAGAGATTAGCATGTAAAATTAAAGTGCATGGGATTGGGGGTAGTGTATTGCGATGGATAGAAAATTGGTTGGCGGACAGGAAACAAAGAGTAGGGATAAATGGGTCTTTTTCCGAATGGCAGGCAGTGACTGGGGGGTATCGCAGGGATCAGTGCTAGGACCCCAGCTATTCACAATGTACATTAATGATTTAGATGAGGGAACTAAATGTGATATCTCCAAATTTGCAGATGACACAAAACTGGGTGGGAGGGTGAGTTGTGAGGAGGAGGCAGAGAGGCTTCAGGGTGATTTGGACAAGTTGAGTGAGTGGGCTAATGCATGGTAGATGCAGTATAATGTGGATAAATTTGGGGTGATCCACTTTGGTAGCAAAAACAGGAAGGCAGCTTATTATCTGAATGGCTATAAACTGAGAGACCTGGGTATTCTCGTACACCAGTCGCTGAAGGTAAGCACGCAGGTGCAACAGGCGGTAAAAAAGGCAAATGGTATGTTGACCTTCATAGTGAGAGGATTCGAGTACAGGAGCAGGGATGTCTTGCTGCAATTATACAGGGCCGTGGTGAGGCCACACCTGGAATATTGTGTGCAGTTTTGGTCTCCTTATCTGAGGAAGGATGTTCTTGCTATACAGTGAGTGCAGCAAAGGTTTACCAGACTGATTCCTGGTATGGCGGGACTGATGTATGAGGAGAGATTGAGTCGGTTAGGATTATATTCGCTGAAGTTCAGAAGAGTGAGGGGAGATCTGATAGAAACCTATAAAATTCTAACAGGACTTGACAGGGTACATGCAGGAAGGATGTTCCCGATGGTGGGGGAGTCCAGAACCAGGGGTCATAGTCTAAGGATACAGGGGAAACCTTTCAGGACTGAGATGAGGAGAAATTTCTTCACCCAGAGAGTGGTGAGCCTGTGGAATTCACTACCACAGAAAGCAGTTGAGGCCAAAACATTGTATGTTTTCAAGAAGGAGTTAGATATAGCTCTTGGGTCTAAAGGGATCAAAGGGTATGGGGCGAAAGCGGGAACACGCTACTGAGTTGGATGATCAGCCATGATCATAATGAATGGCGGAGCAGGCTCGAAGGGCTGAATGGCCTACTCCTGCTTCTATTTTCTATGTTTCTATGTTTCTAACTCATCAACATTACTTTGACAGCCATTCCCTCCCCTGGAAGCCAACATGGATTTGTAAAGGGTAGGTCATGTCTAACTAACCTAGTTGAATTTTTTGAGTAAGTAACTGAAGTAGTAGACAGGGGAATGTCTATGGATATAGTTTATGTGGACTTCCAGAAGGTATTGAATAAGGTTCCACATAGGAGATTGTTAGCTAAAATTAAAGCTCATGGAATTGAAAGAAAATTATTGTCTTGGTTAGGAGATTGGTTACGTGGTGGAAGACAGGGTATGTACTCGAATTGTAGGAAGTGACTAGTGGTGTCCCACAAGGATGTGTGTTGGGGCCTCAACTATTCACTATATTTAATTATGACTTAGATAACACAATAGAGAGCCATACATCCACATTTGCTGATGACACTAAGACTAGTGATTATAGTAAGTAATGTAGACAGGAGCCTAAAATTATAAAGAGGCATTGATAGACTAAGTGAATGGGCAAAACTGTGGTAGCTGATAAGTGGAAGATCATCAATTTTGAATCAAGCAGGGATAGATACGAGTATTTATAAGTGGTGATAAGATAGGAACAGTGGAGATCCAAACAGAATTTGGGGTTCATGTACACAGATCACTAAAATGTAGTAGTCAGGTACAAAAAAAATCAAAAAGACAAATGGAATGTTCACCTAATAACTGGAGGGCTAGAATGTAAAGGGGAGGAAGTTGTGCTACAGCTGTACAAAGCCCTGCTTAGACCACATCTGGAGTACTACACACAGTTCTGAGCACTGCATCTTAGAAAGGACACATTGGCCTTGGGAGGAGTGCAGCACAGATTCACCAAAACGTTAGCAGGGCTCCAAGAGTTAGATTATGAGCAGAGATTACATAAACTCGGCTTGTATTCCCTGGAACATGGAAGGTTAAGAGGTGATTTGATTGAGGTTTTAGGATTTCGAATGAAATTGATGGAGGACAGGGGACGTAACTTTAAAATCAGAGCCAGGCCACTCAGGAGAGAAATTAAGAAACACTTCTTCGCTCAAAGGATGGTAGAAGTGTGGAACTCTCACTCACAAAAAGCAGTGGATGCTAGTTCAGTTGATAATTTTTAATCTGAGATTGATAGATTTTTGCCAAACAATGGTATAAAATGGTATGGAGCTAAGGCAGGTGAATGAAGCTAAGGTCCAGATCAGCCATGATCTCACTGAATGGTGGAATGGGCTGAATGGCCTACTCCTGTTCCTATGTTCCTCAACAGCTGAGAAAAACAAGAGCAACAACGTCATGGGAATGCAATCACCTAGCTCCCCCACAAGTCACAGTCCATCCTGACTCGGACATACTCCATCTTCGCTGGGTTCAGTACCCTGGAATTCCCTTCCTAACGCCATTGTGAGAGCACCATCACCACAGGGACAGCAGATGAGACCAACTAAGGCTAGGCTAGCAGACTTTAAGTGTCATCCACTTTTCAAAAACTAAAATGCAAATCTATGGAACTTCCTGTCTACAAAGTCATATTTCCTTTTATCGTGTTTCTGTCACAATCTTATATCAACCTTTTCAACACAAATTTCTAGGTCCACATTTACAATGGAAACTGCCTGTAAACATGTCACACTAATTATATACCCTGTTGGTACGCAGAGCCTGAATCTCCATTTTCCCAGCTGCTATGCCTGTGGTGCAGAGAAAGCCGTCAGTACCAACCAACTTTGCTTCTCTGCTTCCCAAATTACCATACATTCCGCTATGTAAATATAAAGAATATAAAAATCAAAAATACATAAAAATAAGGTCAGAATGTATGACTTTGAAATGGAAACTGAATTACATCTGTCCACTCTGCTCTAGTTACCCCGTCCCTCAATCAGCAGTTTTAATTCACAAGGAACAGCAACATAAAAAAATTAATGAAAATTAGGAAGAATACAATTAGCTCCTATTACAATGTGTCAAATTCACCTGAACACTTCTTATAAGTGTATTTGAAGCAAATAAATTAGATTGAACACATGGATGAAGCTTGAGATTTGCCAAAAATGCAATCACTAAAAAGAACTCACAAAATCTGTTTGTTTTGCATGTAAAATAGCTTGTGAGTAAATTAATTATTTTAAAATCCCACATAAATTTGAATTAAAGGTGCAAAATTATTTGTCAACCACCAGCCTTGTAATGAAATTCTACTCAACAATGCACTGACTGTTCAAAGGCTTTTGTTTCTAAGCAACACTAATAGTCAGTATTCAGGCTCACTCACTCAGCTGTACCATTCTCAAAACCATGTAGATATTTTTACGAGGATAGAACCCATTCTCATATCGTTGTCTGTCTTAAAAGGGGGCTGTCTTCATGAGAAACTGATCGGCCAACCTTTTGTAGTTGGCAGTAAAAGGAAAATAAGCCATGCAATATTTTAAATAACAATTACATTTTCACAAGTGGCTAAATTAACTTACTGACCCAATTTGTGTGATCACTTTATGCATTATAAACAAATGAAAAAAATGTCAGCCTAATTCTTCAAGAATGCAGTTCCCTTTAAAACATTACAGATTCTAGTTAAAGCAAGTAGTACCATTGTGGGTGAATACATTGCCTATCTTGATACCAAGCATACAGGTCAGGCAGCTTCCAGATTCAATCTCTAACCTGTGTTGAGTGTTGGTCAGCAGTCAGGGTGATACAATTGGCCACAGCACTCCTGTGTTAGAGGGAAAAAATTAATGTCCAGCCAAGGTTTTGCTCCTGATCATTACCTAGTGACATTTTCTGGAAATATGTGCACATGGATATCAGGCAAGAATATGGTGTGATGCGACGTATTGAATAGCTTGCTGAGATTCATGGGCCAATTTTCCTCCCAAACAGAACAGCATTGCTAACATTAATGTGGTGGGATTTCATTTTGCTCCAGACCACAAATAATCTCCTGGAATCAGGGGGAGGAGGTGGTGCAGTGGTAATGTCACTAGTCTAGTAACGCAGAGTCCCAGTCTTATGCTCTGGGGGACACGTGTTCAAATCTCACAATGGCAGATGGTGGAATCTGAATTCAATTAATAAATTTGGAATTAAAAGCTAGTCTAATGGTGACAATGAAACCATTGTCGATTATTGTAAAAACCCATCTGGTTTCTGTTTCACTAATGCCCTTTAGGGAAGGAAATCTGCTGTCCTTACTTGGTCTGGCCTACATGTGACAATGTGGTTGACTCTTAACTGCCCTCTGAAATGGCCTAGCAAGCCATTCAGTTGTATCAAACCACTACAAAGTCTAAGAAAATGAATGAAACCAGACAGACCACCTGGTATTGACTGAGGCACCGGAAATGACAACAGCAATCCCAGCCCTGTCGACCCTGCAAAGTACTCCTTACTAACATCTGGGGCCTTGTGCCAAAATTGGAAGACCTGTCCTACAGGCTAGTCATGCAACAGCGTGACATAGTCATACTCATGGAGTCATACCTGACAGACAATGTCCCTGACACCACCATCACCATACCTGGGTATGTCCTGTCCCACCAGCAGAACAGACGCAGCAGAAGTGGCAGCACAGTGGTAGACAATCAGGAGGGAGATGCCCTGGGAGTTCTCAACATTGATTCTAGACTCCATGAATCTCGTGGCATCAGGTCAGACATGGGCAAGGAAACCTCCTGCTGATTACCACCTAAAGCCCCCACTCACCGCCCCTCTCAGCTGATGAATTTGTCTTCTCCATGTTGCATACTAATTGGAAGAAGCACTGAGGATAGCAAGGGCACAAAATGCACTGTGGGTGGGGGAATTCAATGTCCATCACCAAGAGTGGCTCAGTAGCACCACTACTGACCGAGCTGGCTGAGTCCTAAAGGACATAGCTGCAAGACTGGGTCTGCGACAGGTGGTGAGGGAACCAGCAAGAGGGAAAAACCTACTTGACCTTGTCCTCACCAATCTGCCTGTCGCAGATGCATCTATCCATGACGGTATTGGTAGGAGTGGCAACCGCACAGGCCTTGTAGAGATGAAGTCCCGTTTTCATATTGAGGGTACCCACCATGTTGTATGGCACTTACCACCATGCTAAATGGGATAGATTTCGAACAGATCTCGCAATGCAAAACTGGGCATCCATGAGGTGCTGTGGACAATCAGCAGCAGCAGAATTATATTCAAACACAATCTATAACCTCATGGCCTGGCATATCCCCCCCTCTAATGTTACCATCAAGCCGGGGGACTAACCCTGGTTCAATAAAGAGTTTAGGCGGGCATGCCAGGAGCAGCACCAGGCATACCTAAAAAAATAACGGTGTCAACCTGGTGAAGCTACAACTACATCCATGCCAAACAGCAGAAGCAGCATGCAATAGACAGGGCTAAGCGATCCCACAACCAACGGATCAGATCTAAGCTCTGCAGTCCTGCCACATCCAGTCATGAATGGTGGTGGGCAATTAAACAACTGACAGGAGGAGTAGGCTCCACAAGTATTGCCATCCTCAATGATGGGGAAGCCCAGCACATCAGTGCAAAAGACAAGGCTGAAGCATTTGCATCCATTTTCAGCCAGAAGTGCCGAGTGGATAATACATCTCGGCCTCCTCCTGAGGCCCCCAGGATCACAGATGCCAGTCTTCAGCCAATCCGATTCACTCCACGTGATATCAAGAAATGGCTGAAGGCACTGGATACTGCAAAGGCTGTGGGCTCTGACAACATTCCGGCAATAATACTGAAGACTTACGCTCCAGAACTAGCTGCGCCGCTAGCCAAGTGGTTCTAGTACAGCTACAACACTGGCATCTACCCGGCAATGTGTAAAATTACCCAGGCATGTCCTATGCACAAAAGCCAGGACAAATCCAACCCAACCAATTACCGCCCCATCAGTCTACTCACGATCATCAGCTAAATGATGGAAGGGGTCATCGACAGTGCTATCAAGCATCACTTGCTCAGCAATAACCCGCTCACTGAAACTCAGTTTGGGTTCCGCCAGGGCCAATCAGCTCCTGACCTCATTACAGCCTTGGTTCAAACATGGACAAAAGAGCTGAACTCAAGAGATGAGGTGGGAGTGACTGCCCTTAACATCAAGGCAGCATTTGACCAAGTATGGCATCGAGGAGCCCAAGCAAAACTGGAGTCAATCAGAGGAATCAGGGGAAAAACTCTCTGCTGATTAGAGTCATACCTAACACAAAGGAAGATGGTTGTGTTGTTGGAAGTCAATCATCTCAGTCCCAGGACATCACTGCAGGAGTTCCTTAGGGCTGTGTCCTAGGCCCAACCATCTTCAGCTGCTTCATCAATGACCTTCCCTCTATCATAAGGTCAGAAGTGGGGATATTCGCTGATGATTGAACAATGTTCAGCACCATTCGCGACTCCTCAGATACTGAAGCAGCCCGTGTCCATATGCAGCAAGATCTGGAGAACATTCAGGCTTGGGCTGATACATGGCAAGTAACATTTGCGCCATTTAAGTTCCAGGCAATGACCATCTCAAACAAGAGAGAATCTAACCATCTCTCCTTGCCGTTCAATGGCATTACCATCACTGAATCCCCCACTATCAACATCCTGGGGGTACCATTGACCAGAAACTGAACTGGACCAGTCACATAAATGGGGGTGCAGGAGCAGAGGGACATGGGTGTATCTGTGCATAAGTCATTGAAGGTAGTAGGATAGGTTGAGAGAGTGGTCAATAAAGCTTACTGTGTCTTGGGCTTTATCAATAGGGGAATCGAGTACGAGAGCAAGGAAGTTATGCTGAACTTGTATAAGACACCGGTTCAGCCTCAGCTGGAGTATTGCGTCCAGTTCTGGGCGTCACACTTTAGCAAAGATGTGAGGGCATTGGAGAGAGTACAGAAAAGATTCACAACCAGGAGGAAATGAGGAATTTCAGTTATGAAGATAGATTGGAAAAGTTAGGACTGTTTTCCTGAGAGAAGAGGAGGCTGAGGAGATTTGATGAAGGTATTCAAAATCATGAGGGGTTTGGACAGAGTAGATAGAGAGAAACTGTTCCCACTCGTGAAAGGAATGAGAATGAAAGGGCACAGATTTAAACTATTTGGTAAGAGAAGCAAAAGTGACATGAGGATAAACCTTTTCACACAGTGAGTGGCTAAGGTCTGGAATCCACTGCCTGAGAACGTGGTGGAGGCAGGTTCAACTGAAGCATTCAAAAGGGAATTAGATAGTTATTTGAAAAGGAAGAATGCGCAGGGTTATGGGGAGAAGGCAGGGGAATTGAACTGAGGGAATTGCTCTTTTGGAGTGCCAGTATGGACACGATGGACCGAATGGCCTCCTTCTGCACTGTAATGTTTCTGTGATAATTGCTGTGGCTACAAGAGCAGGTCAGAGGCAGGGAATTCTGCGGCGAGTAACAAACCTCTTGTCTCCCCAATGACTGTCCACCATCTACAAGGCACAAGTTAGGAGTATGATGGAATACTCTCCACTTGCCTGGATGGGTGCAGCTCCAACAACACTCAAGAAGTTCAACACCATCCAGGACAAAGCAGCCTGCTTGATGGTCACCCCATCTACCACCTTCAACATTCACTCCGTTCACCACTGACACACTATGGCAACTCGTCAAGGCTCCTTCAACAGCACCTTCCAAACCCGTAACCTCTACCACCTAGAAGGATAAGAGCAGCAGATGAAAAGGAACACCACCACTTGCAAGTTTCCCTCCAAGCCACACACCATCCTGACTTGGAACTATATAATTGTTCCCTTACTGTTGCTGGGTCAAAAACTTGGAACTCACTTCCCATCAGCATTGTTGGTGTATCTACACCCCAAGAATTGCAGCGGTTCAAGAAGGCAGCTCATCACCATCTTCTCAAGGGCAATTAGAGATGGACAATAAACGCAGGCCAAGCCAGTGATGCCCTCATCCCACGAACAAATTTAAAAAATGGTCCATTCAAGGAATTTTAACAGATGCCCCACCTGTGTTAGACAGCCTGCCTTGGGGAACAAAGGCAATTGTTGTGACAGGTCTTGGAGTAAAATAGCACCAGCTGCATTCAGCACAGCTAAAACCAAGGGACAGGAGATTTTTCTTTTTTGAGATATTAAATTTTGCAAGGCTGGAAAATGTAATTTTGTTTGAGCATTTAAAATTTAAATCCTTTTCCTCTGCCCTACACACCACAGCAACACTGAACTCCAGCAATACACAGCATTCCAGAATTGCGATAGTGCAAATAACCAGAAATATGCCACATGGTGTATTCTTATTATTTACATGTCATTATATAACATCTGCCTATATTTGGGCAGACAAATTGAACACCCCGTGTCACTTCTGCACAAAATCTAGGCATGATGCTTGGTGGCAGGGAGTTGAGTTTGGGCGGCACAGTGGCGCAGTGGTTAGCACCGCAGCCTCACAGCTCCAGCGACCCGGGTTCTGGGGATTGCCTGTGTGGAGTTTGCAAGTTCTCCCTGTGTCTGCGTGAGTTTTCTCCGGGTGCTCCGGTTTCCTCCCACATGCCAATGACTTGCTGGTTGATAGGTAAATTGACCTTTATAAATTGCCCCTAGTATAGGTAGGTGGTTGGGAAATATAGAGACAGGTGGGGATGTGGTAGGAATATGGGATTAGTGTAGGATTAGTGTAAATGGGTGGTTGATGGTCGGCACAGACTCGGTGGGCCGAAGGGCCTGTTTCAGTGCTGTATAACTAAACTAAACTAAAAAAGAGTGAGTGGTTCTCTGCATATAATTGCAGTTGAAGTGACCCTCCCCAGCAATCTTGCACAATCTGAACCCGTGGATGATGATATATATTTCTCTTCTTTAAGTGTGAAAACTTAAGTTTCAACTCATTCAACCATCATTCTTTCACATAGGTACAAAGATTTAACAACTTACAATTGAGGAAGCTTTTCAACTTTAATGTCATTTATACCCACACCACAAACATGCACGAAAATGCCCAGAAAATATAGTTCAGATCTCAATGAGGAGAAGTCAAAAAATTAAACACTCCAAAATGGATTTGGGCTGGCCCAAATTGGGAAGACAGTGGCTGGTCCATTTTTGTAAATTTGATCTTGCTATCGCCCTGTTCCCACAGGAGAGCAATAAGACAGTATAGAGAAGAAAATTGCCTTAACTACTGCCAATTCCCAATTCATGACGAAATAATGATACAACTTATAATGCAAAATGTGTCAGTCATCTGACCTGCAGACATCTCACAGTTGAAACTGTACGAAGCAAGTTCCAAATTCAGTCATCTTTACTGGAGACACATTTGATAATTACTTTGGTTCTAAAAGCATATCTTAAAGTAGATTCATCCAGCACCTTGGATATGATCAATGCTCCCAAGCTACTTCAGTTAGGATAGTGGACACAGAAAAGGCAAGCGAGAGCTAGAACAGATGGTCAAATGCATGGTTGAAAAGTTTTGGAAAGCTTGTGAAGGCTGGTAGAGAAGTAATGAGGTGAAGTTGTTCAAGGAGAGAATCTCGACTAGCAGGATTGAAATTGTTGAAGGTTTTGGCACCAAAAAAGCTGCAGCAGGATGGGAGATGCACAAGAGACCAGAATCAGGGCACAGATTGGGACATAGGGCTGAAAGAGGTTGCCGAGTTAGGGGATGTTGAGTTGGGAGGAGGGATTTGTAAACAAGAACAAGGATTTTTAATTCAGTGCTTTGACTGACAGGGAGTCATTGGATGTTGGGGATGATTGGCAAGCAGGGCTTAGGGCATGCTAAAATGTGAGTAATGAAGTTTTGAAGAAGTTAAAGTTTGTGTAGGATGAAGGAAGGGCCTCATCTACAAGTGAGTAGAATAAAGAGATTAAATAAATGGATGACATAATTATGTCAAAAGATGTCGCAGGCTAGCTAATCTTTTGTGAGTGGCTCCTGACTACACAAAGCCCCTCCAGCACCTACAAAGTAAATCAGGAGTGTGATGGAATACTCTCCACTTATCTGAAGGTAGAAAGCTCACCATTGTCCAAGACAAAGCAGTCTACTTGATCAGCACTCCATTAACAAAGTTAAACATCCACTCCTTCCACCTGCGTACCATAGCTGCAGTATGCTCTATTTACAGGATGTGCTGCAGCAAGTTGCAAAGGCTTATTAGGTAGCACTTCCCAAACCCATGACTTCCACCACCTAGATGGGCAAGGACAGCAGGTGCTGCAGGAAACAGCATCACCTCTAAGTTTCCCTCCAAGTCATGCACCACCCTGACTTGGACATACATCACCATTCCTTCATCGTCATTGGGTCAAAGTCCTGAAACTCAGTACTTAACAGCACTGTGGGAGTACCTACACCACACAGACCACAGAGGTTTCAGAAGAACATCCACGACCACCTTCATAAGGCCAATTAGTGATCAACAATAAATACCAGCTTGCCAGCGATGCCCACATCCAGAGAATGAAAAACAAGTTGACTCTGATATTTACTGGGGTGAGTCCTGTTGGGGGGAGGAGGAGACGTTTTGGTCTCACGAGCAGGGAAGGAGGGTCGCCCAGCTGGGGGATCTGAACCCCAATCAATGGAGGGGCTCTGATCGCTGATCCGCTGGGTGGTGGGGGGGGGGGGGGGGGTGTGGTCAAGAGAGGTGGTGTCCAATGGCAGGCAAGGAAGGTTAGTTTGGTGGGCTGGGAGGAAGCACTCCTGCTCCTATTGGCCCACAAACAGTGCTGGAAAAGCACTCACCTATTTCAGAAAGCAGTCCTCGCTTCTTTGATGACTAGGCCCAAAATCTAAATTCTAAAGGTGCACCAATTGTTCAAGCCACCTTTGCCGCCGGGCTTGGAATGCATTCTTTGCCAGGTATTCAGCCCCTGCACTCACCAACCTTGCTTCAAAGTGGAAATGCTCTTAAGTTCAAATAATCATTCCGTAACCACGCTCCTTCTGACAGGAATATAATCACCCCCCCCCACCCCCATAACTGAGACCAAAGTTGAGATCTGGGTGGGATTGGGAAGGTCAAATTAACAAAGACAAATTAGACCAGGAATCAAGAATATAAATTACTCAAGGTCACAACTAGGGTAGATGTCAGGAGGTTCTTCTTTTCTCAGATATAGTGAAGGGCAGGGGTTCAGAATCGCAGTTCCAGGTCCCAGCCATGGAGTATCCCTGTACGATGTAGATTGTTGCAGCAAGTTCCAACATACGGTGAGTGAGCTTGGTGTTTTTTATATTTCAGAACTAATTGATCTCCTGTCGCATTGTTCATTGTTCACAGCTGTTATGGAGTATGGATTATGGATATTCAGCTGCTAAGATGGAACAATGCTTAATCTGCCCTGTCTCTCTTCAGGCCATTTCTCAATTATTTGCTGTGGGAAATGGTCTAAATAAGCACAGTCTAAGTTCACTTGGAAGCTAACTGCCAAGTGACATTTTTGTAGATTGTCAGTTAATTGTAAATTTCTGTATCCTGATAGTTAACAAGGTTTATGCTATTGACCGACTGAAGTGTGATGGATGTGTCTAGGCATCAGACTTCTTAGATATATTAGGAGATCTAGCATGGTGTTGCTCACAGCGAGTCAGACGACAGGACAGAGGTTTTGGGCCGGTTGAGACATCCAACCCTGCTGTAACCCTGAACCATCATTTGCAGGAGCATAACAGCCCCAAAGATGCAAATGTCGGCAATCTTTTAAGCCTTGGTGCTGACCAAGGCAGATAAGGTGAAGTGCTGGAGCCTGTTTGGAGAGACAGGAGGCCTATACAAAGAACAAAGAACAGACCCATTCACCCGCCTCCAGCGTTCTCCCTCTACCTGGACCCCTCCCCCTGGCCTCTTACCCGCTCTTGATCTCTTCATTGAAAACTGTCGGCGAGACATTGGTCATCTCAATTTCTCTGCCCCCCTCGCTCACTCTAACCTGTCCCCCTCTGAACTTGAGGCACTCCGTTCTCTCAGATCTAATCCCGACATGGCCATCAAACCTACAGACAAGGGTGGTGCTGTTGTTGTATGGCGTACCTTGCAGAAGCTCAACGCCAACTCACGGACACTTCTTCCTACCTCCCTCTGGACCATGACCCCACCACCGAACATCAAGCCACCGTCCAAAGGACTGTCACTGACCTCATCTCCTCTGTAGATCTTCCCTCTACAGCTTCCAACCTCATAGTCCCGCAACCCCGGACAGCCCGCTTCTACCTCCTTCCCAAAATCCACAAACGGGACTGTCCCGGCAGACCCATTGTGTCAGCCTGCTCCTGCCCCATGAACTTATTTCTTTCTATCTTGACTCTATCATTTCTCCGCTGGTCTAGTCTCTTCCGACCTACATCCGTGACTGTTCTGACGCCCTACGTCATTTTGACAATTTCCAGTTTCCTGGTCCCAACTGCCTCCTCTTCACTATGGACGTCCAATCGCTCTACACCTCCATCCACCACCAGGATGGTTTGAGGGCTCTCCGCTTCTTCCTGGAACTGAGGCCCAACCAGTCCCCATCCACCACCACCCTCCTCCACCTGGCTGAACTTGTTCTCACATTGAACAACTTCTCCTTCAACTCCACGCACTTCCTTCAAGTAAAAGGTGTTGCTATGGGTACCCGCATGGGTCCTAGTTATGCCTGTCTTTTTGTGGGATATGTCGAGCATTCTTTGTTCCAGTCTGACTCAGGCCCCCACCCCCAAGTCTTTTTCTGGTACATTGATGACTGTATTGGTGCCGTTTCCTGCTCCCGCCCCGAACTGCAAAACTTTATCAACTTTGCTTCCAATTTCCACCCTTCTCTCACCTTTACATGGTCCATCTCTGACACTTCCCTTCCCTTCCTCGACTTCTCTGTCTCCATCTCTGGGGATAGGTTGTCTACTAATATCCATTATAAGCCCACCGACTTCCACAGCTACCTCGACTACACTTCTTCACACCCTACCTCCTGTAAGGGCTCCATTCCATTCTCCCAGTTTCTCCGTCTCTGACGCATCTGCTCTGATGATGCTACCTTCCATGACGGTGCTTCTGATATGACCTCCTTTATCCCCAACCGAGGATTTCCCCCCACTGTGGTTGACAGGGCCCTCAACCATGTCCGGCCCATTTCCCGCACCTCTACCCTCATACCCTCACCCCTTCCCTTCCCTCCCAGAACCGTGACAGGGTTCCCCTTGTCCTCACTTTCCACCCCATCAGCCTCCATATCCAAAGGATCATCCTCCGCCATTTCCGCCACCTCCAGCGTGACGCCACTACCAAATGCATCTTCCCCTCTCCCTTCCCCTGTCAGCATTCCGAAGGCATCGTTCCCTCCACGACACCTTGGTCCACTCCTCCATTACCCCCACCACCTCGTCCCCGTCCCATGGCACCTTCCCCTGCAATCGCAGGAGCTGTAATACCTGCCCATTTACCTCCTCTCTCCTCACTATCCCAGGCCCCAAACACTCCTTTCAGGTGAAGCAGCGATTTACTTGTACTTCTTTCAATGTAGTATACTGTATTCGCTGCTCACAATGTGGTCTCCTCTACATTGGGGAGACCAAGCGCAGACTGGGTGATCGCTTTGCGGAACATCTCCGCTCAGTCCGCAAGCAGGACCCTGAGCTTCCGGTTGCTTGCCATTTCAACACTCCCCCCTGCTCTCATGCTCACATCTCTGTCCTGGGATTGCTGCAGTGTTCCAGTGAACATCAACGCAAGCTCGAGGAACAGCATCTCATCTACCGATTAGGCACACTACAGCCTGCCGGACTGAACATTGAGTTCAATAATTTCAGAGCATGACAGCCCCCCGTTTTACTTTCATTTTTAGTTATTTTTTCTTTTTTACATTTTTTACAATCTTTTTTTTGCATTTATTTCATTTCACCTTAGTTTGTTCAGTTTGCTTACCCACTGTTTTTTCAGGTTTGCACTTTCTGCTGTTCAATATTCAGTCCGTTAACACCTAATCTGTACTAATGCTTTGTCTTTCAACACACCATTAACATATTGTTTGCCTTTGCTCCATGACCTTTTGGTCAGCTATGTGGCCTTGTCCAATCTACACCTTCTCCTTTGTTATCTCTTGCCCCACCCCCACCTCACTTGCTTATAACCTTTTACATTTCTAATATTTGTCAGTTCCGAAGAAGGGTCACTGACCCGAAACGTTAACTCTGCTTCTCTGTTCACAGATGCTGCCAGACCTGCTGAGTGGTTCCAGCATTTCTTGGTTTTATTTCAGATTTCCAGCATCCGCAGTATTTTGCTTTTATTAAAGAACAGTACAGCACAGGAACAGGCCATTCGGCCCTCCAAGCCTGCGCCAATCTTGATGCCTGCCTAAACTAAAACCTTCTGCACTTCCGGGGACCGTATCCCTCTATTCCCATCCTATTTATGTATTTGTCAAGATGCCTCTTATACTCTGCTTTCATCCTCCACTGACAGAAATGGGGGCCTAACCATTATTAAAATGGGTTTTCTGTCATCTATCAGCAGGTGCTGTCACAGAACAGCAGTAATAGGACAGATGGGAATGATTTGGAAGACAAGGTCTGTGCCCCCGCTGGTCTCTATACACAATGGAATTGGAGGACAAGATGGCCAGCAGGTGTCCCACAATGTGGTAGAGAAATGGAGCTCAGACCAGAGATGCAGCCTTGCCAACCAACTTTGCCCTGTTTTCCACTGCAATCCTGCCTGATTTTGGTTAACAAACATTATTTCTATATGTTGTACAAGATGACTCAGCATTATAGCCAACATCAAACCAGTCTGACAGTGTTGCAACATTTTCAGGATTTCTAATATATAAGAGTGACCAAGCCCCACATAGAATCAGAATTGAAGGGAGAGGAAGTCACATGGAGGGAAATCTTGTGCATTACCATTACTTCGCAGGGCCTACCAAATCCTTACACATGACAGCCCAAAGGAAGTATTAGAATGTGAGGCAAAAGGAAAGGAAATTGTCTGGAGCGCAGGCTCCAACACCAGTGCCTTTTACACATGGTAGGTTGGGAAGGAGCTGCCAGTGGGAGAAGGGAAGGAAATCCCAGTCAGGGCAGCAAACTGGGAGTAGACCTCCATATTTACATTTTCCAGCTTTTTCCATGAAACTGTGGAGAATCCCAGCCTGAAAGTGTTAGAACATTTTATAAGTATGAGTCGAGTCCACGATTTGATAGATTTATATGGTGTGTGGGCTTTCTTGTATTCTTATGGTAAACTTTTAGGGTACTAATGTGAGTTGTCTGGAGCCTGCACAGTTTTTGGGCGTGTGATACATTCACTACGATTTTAGAGTATGGGGGCTGCGATTCACAGCGTGCCTGCGCCCATTAAAAACAAGGGGGGTAAAATACAAATTTATCTCGTCAACACATTTCTATGATTGTAGCATGGCCATAAGTGCTCCCACACAGCCCCGAACTCCATTTCTGCGCAGGCATCCTCTGTACACCCCAGGGGGCCAAGCAGCATTCAGTAGAAAGCATGTTTTCTAGACAGCCTTCCCTTTTTAAAGGCACTGTCCCTATAAAAAGGAAATAGCATCCATGCATTGCAGGCTGCTGGATAATTGTTTTGTGCCATTCAGGGACAAGCTATGACACACCAAGGGACAAAGAGGGCTCCCAGATTTACTGACGCCACCCCGGATGCAATGTGTCAAGAAGTTGAGGCTAGGAAGGAGGTCATGTTTCTGACAGTGGGGCGAGGTGCGAGCAGGAGAGCAGGTGACGAGGGTGGTCAATGCTCCATCTGTGGCTCCATGAACCTGGCAGCAGTGCTGCAAAAAGTTTAATGACCTCACTCATCCGCCACACCATCCACTGCTCAATGCCCACACACATCACTCACCCAGCTGAGCACAATGACATTCGGGACTCAACCCTAGCATCCTTACAGTACACCTCACTCTCACACCTACCAATGCTGCCAGCCTCACACCACTTCTCAGTGACTTCATGTATCTCCAGCGATTCAGCTATGGCATGCACATCACCTAAACACACTAAAACATAGTCACTGACATTCTGCTCTCTCTCTTGCAGGAAAAGGTCACCCACAACAGGTGGGGGAGGTAGATGACTGGTGGAGGACCACGAAGAATTCATCCTCTCTGTGCCCTTGTGCAGATGGTCCTCAGGATCATGGGCACCAGTGCAACAAAGCCAGTGGCACCTGACACCTCCAAGGCCATCCTGGATGATGCTAAGTTGCTGCTTTATGCACCCTCTCCAATCACTCTTCACCCCTGATTCTGAAAGATGTCATGAAATAGAAACTACAGATGGAATGACCTGGACCTTCTGCTTTTCTCTCCTTCTTCCCTCACATCTATCTGCCCCTTATGCTTTTGTGCTTTCAGATAGTCAAAAACTGCTGGCTGCTCAACCTTGCAGCCTCAGGAAGAAGAGCAAGAGAAGAGGAATAGAACATAAGAAATATGAGCAGGAGTAGTTCATACGGCTCCTCAAGTCTGTTCCACCATTGAATAAGATTGTGGCTGATCTTCTACCTCAACTCTATTTTCTGCCCCACCACCCTTCCAAACCCCATATCCAAAAAACTATCTATCTCAACCTTGAATATACTCAGCAACCAAGCATCTGCATCCCTCTGGGGTAGGGAATTCCAAAGATTCACAACCCTCTGAGTAAAGAAATTTCTCTACATCTCAGTCCTAAATAATCAAACCCTTATCCTGAGACTAAGGCCCCTAGTTCTAGATTCTCCAGCAAGGGAAAACAACCTCCCAGCATCCACCCTGCCAAGCACCCCCAGAATCTTGTATGTTTCAGTGAGATCACCTCTTATTCTTCTAAATTGCAGAGAATATAGTCCCAGTTTACTCAACCTCTAATCATAGGACAGCCCTCTCATCCTAGGAATTAATCGAGTGAACCTTTGCTTCACCGCCTCCAAGACCAAAATTGCACACAGTACTCCAGGTGCAGTCTCACCAAAGCCCTATACAACTGTAGCAAGACTTCTTTCTTCTTGTACTCCAATCTCCTTGTAATAAAGACCAACATGCCATTTGCCTTCCTAATTGCTGGCTGTACCTGCATGCTAACATTCTGTGTTTCCTGTATGAGGACATCCAAATCTCCGAACATCAACATTGAAAAGTTTGTTACAATTTGAAAAATATTCTGCTTTTCTTAATTTTTCCTTCCAAAGTAAATAACCTCACATTTCCCCACATTATACTCCATATGTCACCTGCTTACACACTCATATAACCTGTCTATATCCCTTTGCAGGCTCTTTGGGGGGAATTTTTCCAGGCTGGTGGAGTTGTGGGGGAGGGGGGGAAATCAGGAAATCTGGGAAAAAAAGCCATGTGGCCAGCATCCGGATGTCTTCCTGCCTCCTTCCATCTTTCTCAGGGGTGGGTTGGGAGTCTTGTCATCAACCCATGTGGCAGCAGTGAGAAGGCAATTAAAGTATTTAAAGAGGCAATTGAGAGAATTTTTGCACCTGCAATGGCTATTTGACAACAGCGGATAGTTCATACACAACCTTGGGAACACAGCAGCAAACAGGAGATGAGTGCTCAGCAGGAAGTCATTGAAGCCTGCAACTCAGTACTGTAAAAGGGGCAAGTGGCAAGCCTGAGGTCAGCCATAGGCAGAGGCTTGCAATGGCAGGAGAAAATCATTCCTTGGTAAGGAAATTGCTGGCAGCTCCTGCAGGAAACTTTCACAGACCTCCCCCAACTCCCTTCCGTTTCCTTCAGAGGTAGCTCCTCCAAGTCACCACAGCACAAATCTTTAAATCCTTCGCACTCGATCGTGATCCCGACTTGTCATCCAGCCCACCATGGCTAATTGGACGGCAAACCCAGAGACACATTCCTAATTAGACACCTACTAGAAAGTTCAACTGGAAGTCCCGTTACTCGCATGTCCAGGCTCCCAACCTGAAAAACATCCTGCCGTTCTTGCAAAGACCAAGGTGGCAAGATTCCGCCCTTTGTATCCTCCTTGCAGCTTACTGTCCTACCTAACTTTGGATCATCAGCAAACATGGATACATTCCTCTTGGTCTCTTCATCTAAGTCATTAATATAGGATGTAACTGTTGTGTTATTGGGTTCCTTACACAAATGTACCAAACAGTGAGACAATGGTTGGTAAACTAAACAAAGGGTTCTTTATTAAAGAATAACAGAATTTCAGGAGAGATCTTCAACACACGTTACCTGCTGACTAACACTGCTCCAACTATTGTATCACATGTTAGCTTGCATCACCTCCTGTGATTATATATTCTAAAGTATTTACATGTTCAGTAGTATGTTAACTAGTATTAAATCAGTTAAAGCAATATCACAACAGTTGTGGCCCAGCGCTGATCCTTGTCAGCACCTCACTAATTACAGCCTGCCAACTTGAAAATGCTACATTTATCCCTCCTCTTTCTTCTATCCATTAGCCAATTCTCAATCCATGCTAATATACTGCCCCCAATCTCATAAGCCCTCATTTTATGTAATAATCTTTTATGTGATACCTTATCAAAGGCCTTTTGGAAATCCATACATACACTATCCACTAATACCCCCTCTATCTACCCTGTTAGTTACATCCTGAGAAATAATGAATTTGTCAGACATAATTTTCCTTTCATAAAACCATGCTGACTCTGCCTAATCATATTAATTATTTTCTAATTGCCTTGTTAACACCTTAATAATAGATTGCAGCATTTTCCCAATGACTGATGTCAGTCCAACTGGCTTGTAGTTCCCTGCTTTTTCTCTCCCTCTGTACTTGAATAGTGTTGTTGCATTTGCTACCTTCCAACCCACTAGGGCCATTTTTGAATCTAGGTAATTTTGGAAGATCAGCACCAATATAGCAACGATCTCAGCAGCCACCACTTTTAGAACCGTAGGATGTAGGCTATCAGGTCCAGGAAATATGTCAGCTTTTAGTCCCATTAGATTCTCTAATACTTCTCCTCTACTGATATTAATTACTTAAAAGTTCCTCTCTCTCATTAGCCCCTTGGTTCCCCACTATTTTTGGTATGCTTTTATGGCTTCTTTTGTGAAAAAAGAAACAAAATATTTGTTTAACATCTGTGCCATTTCCTTATCCCCCATTATAACTTCTCCCATCTCAGCCTCTAAGGGATAACGTTTGTTTTTACTACTCTCTTCCTTTTTACATAACTGTAGTAGCTCTTACAATCTGTTTTTATATTTTTTGCTAGTTTACTCTCATTTTATTTTTTCCCTTTTTTCAGTCAGTTTTAGTATGTCATGCTGGTTTCTAAAAACTCTTCCAATTCTCAGGCTTACTATTTTTCGGAACATTATGGGCCACTTCTTTTAATTTAATACTAACATTAACTTATTTAGTCAGCTATGAATGGATCACTTTTCCTGTGGAGATTTTGTTTCTCAATGGAATCTATTTGCATTGAGAATTTTGAACTATTTCTTTAAATATTTGTACTGCTTATCGATCTTCATCTCTTTCAAACTAAGTCATATTATGATCACTCTGCCCTTTAGGATCCTTTACTATGATATTAATAATTAACCCTGTCTCATTACAAAATACAGGATCTAAAATAGCCTTGTCTCTGGTTGGTTCCAGGAAACTGTCTTGAATGGATTCTATGAGCTCATCCTCTAGATGACCTTTGTGTGGATGGGGTATCCCTTGTTGCCGAACAGCCAACCTGTGATGTGTCTCAGAGACCTGAAGACAATGGGAATTGCTTACTGTTACAGGATGAAAGCATGGTGGGTGCTGCCAGGATAGCAGGCATTCACCGAGATGAATTTTTTGTATGGTCACACACCAACTGCACGTTGAAAGAATGGTAGCCCTTGCAGTTTTGCTACCCATTGATGTGGGGATCCTGCAGAGTAACCGTGTGCAGTCAATGGTGCCCTTCCATCCTGGTGAATCCGTGTCCCCTTTCACCCTGGTCTTCCCTCCTCAGGGAGAAGAGGATGAAGTCCCCTTTCCTCCTGTAAAACGCCTCTGTCACCTCCAAGATACTTCTGTGGACTGTGAATTGTGATGCATTGCTGATGTCACCAGCTCCTGCCTGGTAGGATCCTATTGTGTGGAAAGAAAGGGTTATGATGATCTTCACAGCCACAAGGAAGGCTGTTCTTGCTCTGGTTTGAAGTTTCAGGTCATCATTAAGGAGGTGACAAAACTCCATCGTGGCTTCCTCAGTGAAGCAAACATAGGACCGGTGTGCTCGGCAGACCATCCTGGAGTGGTGCCTTCTAAGGAAAGCCCTCCTTCTCCTCTCTCCTCGCAGAGGCTCCCCTCTCTGCCTCCTCTGCATGTCCTGGTCATGTTGCAGAGCAAGTGGCACTGCTGCCCCAGTACATATTCAAGGCAATGTTATTTTCTGCAAGAAGCAACACTATTTGAAATGAATTTCATGCCCATTATGTTTTCTCAACCACAAAAATGTCACAGGCCTCATGCCAACTCCTTTGGGATGCAGTATGGCAGAGTGCATGCTGTTCTCACCGCCTTGACCCCTGCCCCGGATATGCACTTGAACTAAACTCGCACCTATATTTTTTAAGACCTTTTTAAAATCTCATTTTTTTCTGCTATTTAGTCACAATTAAGATTTGTTCTCTAATCCTCTGCCTAGCGAACTACGTAACAGGGTTACCAGTCAGAATTCAATGGATACCTGTATTGTAGAATAATGCCGTGTATGCTGTTGTGAGTCCAGTTTTCCCTTATCTGTGAATGCTATTTATTATGACTTTAAGAATCAAGACATTCAAAGATTTGTTTCAGCACTTTCTCAAATCTGACACTTTCTGTGATTGCCATTCACTAGCTCATGTAATATTATTCTTGACATTGTTTTTTATAGAGCGTTCAAGATTATAATATATATTTTAAAAATGTTTTCAAAGTTATAAACAAAATATGTAGCTTTTGCTTTTTTTTAAAATTCACTGCAGTCAGTAACTCACCCTTTTCAGTCCCTCAGGGATTTTTGATATCATCCAGTCCTTTACTCTCTGTAAATGGCATAAATAATGTGACACGTGATTCCTCTCCGACAGCAACAGCATATGATCACTTGGCATGCAACCCCCACCTCCATCACAGGCAGCCTTGTCAAGGTAACCTGCTGATTTTTGCACATTTTCACTTTTTTGTCAGTTAAGTAAGACACTGGTCATCTCTCAACCTGACCTTGTTCTCAGGTGTTTTCTTTCCAGTAGTGATGATTGGCAAGTAATCAAAAGTGGGAACCCTTGCCATAGGACACGAAGGCAAACTGCAGCACTTCTTCACTATCCTGAAATTATTTAATTTAGCATAGTCCAGGGATCAACCCTGGGACCTTCCTATTTTGCATGCCTCAGCATGACTCTAGTGCTGCATGTATTCACTGAGTTATTGGAGAGTTAATTTTTGTCCATTTCTCTTTGAAATGTTATTTGCTAAAATTGGAGATACACATGCACCATAGAATGTAGCCTAATGTTAACTTAGTTATGCCACCAAAAAACATAACAAAAAATAACAAAACACTCTATTAGGCTGAAATCTGTTCTGCATGATTTCTACCTATTTTCAACCCGATTGTATTTTCTGATCTGTTTGGGTCTGGGCCGGGAGGTGAAAACTTCAACCTGAAGCAGACAGGAGCTTCATGTGTGTATTGTGATTCCGCAGTGTGTGGAGTCAAAGTGCCATCTAGGACTGGTAGGACAGTTAGCTCAGACTAGATTTAAATGTTAAGGAATTATAACGTAATTTTTATAAGACTATTTATGGTCTGCTTTTGTTCATACCCCCGACCCCATTGGCAGTTGGGCTTTCATAAGCCTGTCTGATAGCTGTTCTTAATCATCTTTTGTTGCCCCAGCAGCAATACTGGCACCTCTGGATTTCCCAATGGGAGTCATCCAGACTAATGTGCTTAGAAGAGGAGAATGTCTGAGAGATATCACGCAGGTCAGGCTGCTTAAGCAATGTTCCATGGCCTCTCACAGGCACCGACATCAGCAAACAAACATTAAATAAGCTTGCTTTGGCAGATACATTATTGATGGAGGCCCACTTACCAAATGAGTCTTCACCAGCAGGTTCCTGGTATTGTTAGAAGACTCGACTAATTGTTATACTGGATGTCTCTGCCGAAGCACGCCTATCACGTGTCACAATTTATTTGGCACCTCATGAAAGAAGACATGCCAAGTTTATCAAATACCATCATTGTCTGTTTGGCCACATCGTGAAGCTGTCACCAACCATTTCTGCAAGCTCTACCTTCTCAGAGTCTGGGTCAGCAGAGAGGCAGTACAACAGTAGTCCCATCTGCGGTAGGATATCTGTGGCTATGATGCAACGCTGGGCTACAGGAACAGCAATTGAGACATGAAATGAGATGCACCTCCTTGTATTGCTGACCTATGGGGATGCTACTATGGAGTGGCATGGAAAGCATCTCGTGCCACATGCATCTTGCATTCAGCATCATATCTACGTTCGGTTAAACAGGTGGCAAAGTGCTGGTTGCTCCATCACTTGTCTGCAGACTCATCTACAATTTGTTTTTCGTTCATTTGTGCCTGCCACCTCTTAATGCTCTGCCCTTTCAGCTTTGGCAAGGCTGTTAATGGGTTAATGTCTCTTTTGAGGCTTGCCAGAATGCCTTCTGAATTTTTGAGCCTCTAATGGGGAACTGCCTTTTAATTGACCCAATCCCTTAAAATTGGATTTCCACTCAATTTTTCTCTTCCAACAGCTGGAGTTCATTTTAACTTTTGGTTGACCAACTGGCATCATCCATTTCCATGATGTCAGTCATGATGTTGAAGTATCAGCAAGCTGCAGGACACCAAACAGCCATCACGATGCAATTTGCCAAATGGAAACCTCTCAATATTATGCCACTCCGGCTGCCAGATAGATAGGTACGGCAGGGAGGTGGACGTGATCACAGACGGTGTGGTGCCCAGGGCAACAGTGGCTCAGATTATTATTGTGGATCCCAGAGGAGCATTCTTGCTCCTCCTAGCCTTATAGAAATAATTCCAAGCATTTCTTGGCTGGACCTCTTTAGTTACATCACCCTAGAATGCCAATGTGCATATTTTAAGGGGCCTACTACCTGAGACAGGCATGCACTTCAAGTTCCCATTAGTAGGCACCTTTCAAAATCTCGGTGGCCTCTTAGTTAGTGTTAACAATCTGGCAAGGCTACTGATCCCATTTTTATACTGTAACTGCTCTGTTAGAGCCAGATGACAGAAGTCAAACTGACCCCATTGCGTGCCATCTAGACTCATCTGAGGATAACTTTCAGTTTTGCTGTTTGAGTGGTAAACTGGGAGATCAGATTTCCCACCTGGTATACCATCTGTCCACTTTTCATTTTCCTTCATTACAACTGTGGCTGCCCTTCAAAAAATAATTCATTTAAAGCCTTTTGGGATGTCCTGAGGCTATGAATAAATGCACAAACAAAATACTGCGGATGCTGGAAATCTGAAATAAAAACAGAAAATCTGATCTAAGGTCACATACCTAAAACGTTAACTCTGTTTCTCTCTCCACAGATGCTGCCAGATGCCAGCATTTTCTGTTTTTATTACTGTATAAATGCAATTTCTTTCTATTTCTGAAGAGGAGAGATTGCACTTCTTTTGCTAATGGATGAAAGTGAAATAAATTTGGTGGTGAGGGGTTTAAGGTAACATTATTGCTCAGACTGGGAATATTTGATGCAGTGCAACAAACGTGGTAAAACATAAGAACATAGGAAATTGGAGCAGGAGTAGGCCATTCAGCCCCTCAAATCTGCTCCGCCATTCAATAAGATCATGGCTGATCTGATTGTGGCCTTAACTTCACTTTCTTGCCTACCCCCCCATAAACCTTAACTTCCTTGTATATCAAAAATCTGTCTAACACAGCCTTGAATATATTCAAAGACCCAAACTCCACTGCTCTCTGAGGATGAGAATTCCAAAGATTAACAAACTTCTGAGAGAAGAAATTCCTCATCTCCATCTTAAAAGGAAAGCTCTTATTTTGTACACCCTAGTTCTAGATTCCCCCATAAAGGGAAACATCCTGTCAGCATCTACCCTGTCAAGCCCCATCACAAACTTATATGTTTCAATAAGATCACCTCTCATTCTTCTAAACTTCAATGAGTATATGTGCAATCTGCACAACCTTTCCTCATAAGACAACCACTTCATCCTAGTGAACCTTTTCTGAATTGCTTCCAATGCAAGTATGTCCCTCCTTAAGGAGATGAAAACTCTACACAGTCTCACCAATGCCCTGCACAGTTGTAGCAAAACCGTCCCCCTTGCAATAAATGCCAACATTCCATTTGCCTTCCTAATTACTTGCTGCATCTGCATGCTAGTATTTTGTGATTCATGTACAAGGACACCCAGATCCCTCTGCACTGCAGCATTCTGCAGTCTCCATGAAAATAATATTCTTCTTTATTCTTCCAGCCAAAGTGGACAACCTCACATTTTCCCACATTTTCCTCCATCCACGTGCTTTCCTACCTAACTTTGCATCATTCGCAAATTTGGCTACAATACAGTTGGTCCCTTCATCCAAGTCATTAATATAGATTGCAAATATTTGAGGCCTCTGCACTGATCCCTGTGGCACTCCACTAGTTACAGTTTGCCAACCTGAAAATGCCCCATTTATCCCGACTCTGTTTCCTGTTAGTTAGCCAATCCTCTATCCAGGCTAATGTATTACCCCCAACATCATGAACTCTTATCTTGTCCAGCAACCTCTTATGTGGCACCTTATTAAATGCCTTTTGGAAATCTAAATACACTACATCTACTGGTTCCCTTTATCCACCCTGCTTGTTACATCCTCAAATAACTCTAATAAATCTGTCAAACATAATTTCCCTTTCATAAAACCATGTTGACTCTGCCTGATTGCATTATGATATTCTAAATGCCCTGCTACTACTTCCTTAATAATGGATTCTAGCATTTTCCAATGACAAATGTTAGGCTAACTGGTTTCCAGCATTCTGTCGCTGCCAGCTACCCGCCCCCCACCCCCCCGCCTTTCTTGAATAGAGGTGTTACATTTGCGGTTTTCCAATCTGCTGGGATCTTTTCAGAATCTAGGGAATTTTGGAAGATTACAACCAATGCATCCACTATCTCTGCAGCCACTTATTTTATAGGAACATAGGAAGATAGGAACAGGAGTAGGCCATTCAGCCCCTCGAGCCTGTCCCACCATTCAATGAGATCATGGCTGATCCGCGGCCTAACTCCATATACCTGCCTTTGGCCCATATCCCTTAATATCTTTGCTTAACAAAAATCTATCTCAGATTTAAAATTAACAACTGATCTAGCTTCAACTGCTGTTTGTGGGAGACAGTTCCAAACCTCGACCACCCTTTGCGTGAAGAAGTGCTTCCTAACATCTCTCCTGAACGGTCTGACCCTAATTTTTAGACTATGCCCCCTAGTTTTAGAATCTCCAACCAGTGGAAATAGTTTATCTTTATCTAGCCTGTCTTTTCCTGTTAACATCTTGAAGATTTCAATCCAATCACCCCTTAACCTTCTAAATTCTGGCGAAAACAGGCCTAATTTGTGTAATCTCTCCTCGTAACTTAACCCCTGTAGTCCAGGTATCATTCTTGTAAACCTACGTTCCACTCCCTCCAAGGCCAATATATCCTCCCTAAGGTGTGGTGCCCAGAACTGCTCACAGTACACTGAGTGGGATCTAACCAGGGTTTTGTACAGCTGCAGCATAACCTCTGTGTCTTTATACTCCAATCCTCTGGATATAAAGGCTAGCATTCCATTAGCCTTTTTGATTATTTTCTGCACTTGCTCGTGGCATTTTAAAGATCTATGCACCTGAACCCCCAAGACTCTTTGGACATCCACTGTACGTAACCTCTTCCCACTTAGAAAGTATCCTGCTCTATCCTTTTTTGGTCCAAAATGGATAACCTCACACTTGCCCGCATTGAAATCCATCTCGCATAGTTTTGCCCACCCACCTAGTCTGTCAATATCTCTTTGCAATTTTATGCTATCATCGAGACTGTCTACAATGCCGCCTAACTTTGTATCATCAGCAAATTTGGATATATGACTTACTATGCCATCATCCAAGTCGTTAATGAATAATGTGATTAATTGAGGCCCCAACACAGATCCCTGCGGGACACCACTAGTTACATCCTGCCAATCGGAGTACTTATCCAATATCTCCACTTTCTGTTGCCTACCAACTTTCTAAACATGTCAATAAATTTCCCTCAACTCCATGGGCTTCTACCTTAGTTTACAGTCTCTTACAGTCAACGCAACATCAATGCAAGCTCGAGGAACAGCATCTCATTTACCGATTAGGTACACTACAGCCTGCCAAACTGAACATTGAGTTCAATAATTTCAGAGCATGACGGGCCCCCCATTTTACTTTAATTTTTAGTTATGTTTTTCTTTTTCCTTTTAAAATTTTTTTTTGTGTTTATTTTATTTTATTTCATTTTAGTTTGTTCAGTTTACCCACTGTTTTTTTCATGTTTGTACTTGTGGCTGTTCAATTTTCAGTCCGTTAACACCCTTTCTTGTACTAATGTTTTGTCTTTCAACACACCATTAACATATCTTTGCTCCATGACCTTCTGGTCAGCTATTCTGTGACCTTGTCCTATCTACACCTTCTCCTTTGTTATCTCTTGCCCCACTCCCACTTTACTTGCTTATAACCTTTTACATTTCTAATATTTGCCAGTTCTGAAGAAGGGTCACTGACCTGAAACGTTAACTCTGCTTCTCTCTCCACAGATGCTGCCAGACCTGCTGAGTGGTTCCAGCATTTCTTGTTTTTATTTCAGATTTCCAGCATCTGCAGTATTTTGCTTGTAAAATTCTAGTAGCTGATTCGTGCTTTTCACTTTCAAACGCTACCTTGAATTTGATCATGTTGTGATCACTATTTGATAAATGTTCACGTACAGTTAGGCTACTAATTAAATTTGGCTCATTACTCATAACTAAATCTAATATTGCCTGACACCTTGTTACACCTAGGACATATTGCTGTAGGAAACTATCCCGGACACATTCCAGAAATTCACTACCTTTCTGACAGGTACTAGTCTGCCCCTCCCAATCTATGTGTAAGTTAAAATCCCCCATCAATACTTCTCTGCCTTTGTTACACATTTGCCTAATTTGTGCATTTATACAATCTAACACCTCAGAACTGCTACCAGGAGGTCTATACACAACACCATTACAGTTTTAGATCCTTTTCTGTTCCTCAGTTCCACCCATAAGGTCTCCACTGGATGCTTTCCCCTCATTATATCCTCCCTCACCAATGAAGTGATATTATTTCTAATCAGTAAGGCTACTCCACCCTCTCTGCCATTTTCCCTGTCCCTCCTGTATACTTTATAACCAGGCATATTTAGTTCCCAGTCCCGACCACCCTGCAGCCACGTCTCCGCAATGGCCACCACATCATAATCTTCCATTTGAATTTGCGCCTGCAGTTCATCTAGTTTATTTCTTACATTCCGTGCATTTGTATATAGAACTCTTATTTGGGCTATACCCCCTAACCTCTCCCTCAGCACTGATGCTTTATTCGCCTGTTTATTATTTCTCTCTTCTGGTTTAACCAGTATACTTCTTGTAGTTTGGTAACAATCAGCCTCACCACAAACCTGCACTCCTACCTTCTCCTTTAACTTCCTGTTTTTCCATGCAACTGAACCCTCCCCCTTTTAAGACCCTCGGATGCGGACTCGTCAGCCTTTAGTCTCATTGGTTTTCCTCGTACTTTTTCTCTAGTAATAGTGATTGTTTTAAGTTCCTGTTACACCAATGTGTTTTGTTGAATGATAATTTTCTTTAATCCACTGGCTGGAGATCTGAATTTATATTTTTTTAAAAAGACATTAAAAAAGACAAGCTGCCAGTAAAGTCATCTTTTCAGTTTAAGGTGATTACCTAGTTTGCTACACTGCATCCTACACTGCAATATTTGTGAGGAGAGAGACAAAATGTCTGATAATTTTCCAGCAAGAAACAAGACCCAGGAAGTTTAAGGGAACTGTTTGTTCTCTTTCTTTTAGCAAAAAGAAGAAATACTGCTAAATGCTATGTTTGAATCACTGAGTGACTGTCATGTGACAAGCCCCTCCCCAGCTATGGTTTTAAACTGGTGTTTTCTCTGCAGCAGAGGAGAAGCTTTTGGACTTTGACATGTGCAGATCCTCAGTGGGAGTCCCTCCCTCTCTCTCTCTTTCCACTCCGGATTGAAAGCTTACCAATCCTGCTTGTGGAATGATCACCTTTGCATACACTGGCTGCAATCAGAAACCCCGTTAGAAGAAATCATCCGCATTGTTATCTCCAAGAGACTCACTGAACCAGTCATCTACCTCTTCAAACTAAAAGCCTAAGGACACTGAATTCAGCTAGAAGCCAACTGAATCAGCAAATGCCACAGACTGCATACCTTTTTTAGGGACCCTAACTCAACTAATTACCTTTCCCCACTCTCTCACCTATTTGTGTGTTTGTAAACCTCCAAAGTGTGTGTGTGCGTGAAAGTTGGCACGTTGCTTATTATTTTATTAGTTCGGTTTAGGTACAATAAAGTTAACCTCTTTCTTTGTTAACTCAAAAAAACCTGCCCGATTGGTTCTTGTTATGATCATAGCAAGTAAGTAATCAAACATCTACTGAATTGGCCAGTACATCCACTTTAGGAAAGACTTAAACCTATTGTGGTCAAACAAGGCGAGGGAAAAGAGGAAAGCCCTTCGACTACTGCCACCCCCCCACTCGCTCCCTTTTGCGTCTTGATTTTCTGCTATTCTTGGGAGGCTTTTTGTGTCTTCTACTATGAAGACAGATACAAAATACTTGTTCAAAGTCTGTGCCATTTCTTCATTTCCAATTATTAATTCCCCAGTCTCATCCTCTAAGGGACTAACACATATAATGTATTGTATGCTTGTCTTTAAATTTGAAGCCATCCTTAACTTCTTTAGTTAGCCACAGATGTTGCATCTTTCTCAGACAGTCTTTCTTTCTCAATGGAATATATCTTTGTTGCGAATTATGAAACTTCTCCTTAAATATCTTCCACTGCTTCTCTACTGTCTTACCTTTTAACTTATTTTCCCAGTCCACTTTAACCAACTCTGTCTTCATACCTTGGTAATTGCCTTTATTGAAGTTGATGACACTAGTTGCAGACCCAAACTTCTCACCCTCAATCTAAATGTGAAATTCGATCATATTTTGATCACTATTATCTAGAGGATCCTTTACTCTGAGGTCATTTATTAATCCTGTGTCATTACACATTACCAGATCTAAAACAGCCTGCTCTCGACCACTGGCACATCAAGCCTATTCCTTCCACAGACTAGATGCAATTCTCAACCTGCATGGAATATACATTATTTACTTAATGCTCCGAGGGAAGGTTCTGCAAAATTTCTTCTCAACTTTTCTTTGTCTGAGGTCCAAAAGTGATATTAAAGTAATAAGACTCTACAGGCTATTAGGACTCTGCAGCTGCATTTAAATTGGGATCCTCCCTTTCTGGTGCTATACCAGATGTCCTCAGCTTCCTCCTGGCAGTGATGGCTCCCGCTTGCTTTCCAGGATCTTGTTGGGAACCCGCGCAGAATTGGTGAACAACCCTGACATGGGTTACTGGGTCAGGATCACAATGGGGTCGGAACTGAAGGCTGAAGTCTTGCTCCAACCATGCTCAGGGTATTAGCCCTCCCAAATTCTCTCTGAGAAAATCAGGACTCTGTCTGTGTAACGAAAAGGCACATTAATTGCTGCCACCTATTGTAAATGGCTATCATTACAATTCTGACTACATATTTAAGCAGTAGAGGTAAAAAAAACCTGTAAATCATGTAAAAGTGGATTAAAACAGCATTTACGTGAGAATGTTCTGATGATTGGTGCCACTTGATATTTTTTAAATATCTGCATATAGAACCATAATATTTTAGCAACATGCAATGACTTGTCCTGCCTCCAAACCTATGACCAAATTACAGTCTGTCATGCATGTGCCAGTAAACCACAACATCCAAATGAATTGTACTGTTATATAAAAAAACTAATTAAAACTCATCACTGATTATCATTTCTAGGGCAGATCTAGTTGCAAAAATAATCTAGCAAATAGTAATCAACTTTTTTTAAAAAAACATCCTGTTCTAGTTTATCCACACTATTATGGGAGTTAATTCCTGTGTATCCTTGAAATACAATCATTGACTTCTTATCATTCACGTCTTACATAGTAAAACACTACCGTAGGACCAATGATATGGTTCAGTTTCTCTGGTGGCTTCACATTTACTGCCAATTAAAATAAAGTAAGGCATCAATACATCATTCAACATTCTTTTAAGATATAGTGAAACAAAAGAAAACAGCAATCTGCATTTCTCAAAAATGGTAAGGTAGAAAATCTAGTAATTTATGATCATAGGTTCAATATAGAAATTGAAAAGGAAAGGGAACAAGAAAAGATAGAACTACAACTGGGAAAAGAAATACAATTTTTGTTCGATAAAAAGCCCAAACTTGGTTTGTCTGTGATGCCCCACTCTCAAATAGCCTGTCGTCATCCGCTGTCTAGGCTTATACGTGAATAATGAGCACTTAACAGAGATATGTGACAGCAACTACTGTGCACATGGAGCAGAGTCAATACCTTCAGGATATGAAAGAAGATAAAGGTGGTGAAAAAAATACTGTACTTGTAACTATACTTTGCCTTTCTATGTTCATTGTTGGTGTATCGAATCGGCAGAAGCTTCCCTTGAGCACAAAGGCTATAAATGAAGCTGGTTCATGTAAACTACAAAAATGAATCCCTGCTCCTTAACAATATTGCCTGAAAAAGTGAATGACAGAATAGCTTCACCCTTCTGGATAGAACTACAAGTATCTTTGTATCTTCCCCTACACTGTAGTGATCACTTTACAAAATCTATTGCATGACTGCATTTTTCACTTCTGGCTTGTATGGAAAGGAAATGTTACTGGTGTTCGGGGAATTTTCTTTAAGTTGGGAGTAAAATACATTATTCAGGGAGAGGAAGGGGTGTTTAACTCTGCATTTGGCAGTGCCTCATACTGACACTGGGTGCTTGAAATGGGAAGATTCTGGTTTAAAGTATGAATCTCAAACTTAGGTAAACATTAAACCACACCAGGATTTTGGAATCTATCATGTCGTAGTATAATTCTTTCAATGTTGATTCACTTAACAATGAAGTTTTTAATTAAATTATCACAGGAAAGCAATAAGGTCAATGCAATGCTCATATTAGCTTCTTTCCTAGGTGAAGGCCTAATCCTGTTTCCGAATACAACAAATCTACTGCAGCTGCTTTTTATTAGCGCCATGTAAGGTAACAGACATATGGAATACCACAGACCAAAGACAGGATTTTTCTTCCATTATTATGCAATTTTTTTGAGCCATTTGATCCAGGAATTATGTAAATTGCCTCCGAAGTTTGTCGGGTTAGAGTCTCAATACATTTTACAATGGGCTGAATTCTATGAGGCCTCCGGCATCGGGAGTCGTGGCAGCGGGCCCAGAAAACTCTTCCAGAAGAGACCCGCCACGATCCCCAATGCCGAGATGGCCCCCCCCAAACCGACATTTTACCGGCAGCGGTGAAGCCTCGGCACAGCCACCCCGCCCACCCCCTGACAAGCGACGGGACCTTCATTTGCCTAATAAAACTTTTGCAAATACATGATAAATAACTTAGCTGGACCAGGTAGCTGTCCCACGTCAATATTCCAGCCGATAGCCGGACGTCCCGTGCCTTCTGATCCCCATTCAGGGAGCGGGGAACAGTTTAATTATCAGGTCAGTGGGGGTGGGGGGGGGCGCAAATGGAGAAAACTTACTCCATTGGCTGGGGGGATGGTGGGAAGGGTTTTAAGGGCAAAGGTAACGAGGTTCAGGAGGGAATGTTTGGGTTGGGAATTAAGTTTATTTTGGATGGGATCGGCCCAAAAACAAACATTAGGGTGGTGAGAGAGGGGATTCCAGCTTTTATTTAGTTTTTAACACAAATTTCAAATGAACGTCCCTTTAAAAGTTAAAATGTTACTGCAGGGCTTCAAGGCGCCGATGCTCGCGCAGTGGCACCGGACGCCGATGCCGGGGATGGAGTGGCCGCCCCCTCTAAGTCATCGGGATGGGCCTTTCCACCCCCTCCATTTAAATGAGCCCCCGCGTGAACTATCATGGGGGCTCAGTGATGGTCGCTGCATGCGAGCTGACCACCGATTTCAAAATGTGCCATCGCAACCTATGGTACGCTAACAAAATTCAGCTCCTTAGGTGGGACAATCAGTGTCAGAAGTGTGCAGGTGCTTCACTTTAATAAGCTTGGCTGCACTTCCTTGAAGGTAAGCTGCAATGCTCACCTATAGAAATGGTAGTGTGGAATTGCATAGAGGTCAATCTTCCTCACACATTTCATGTACCACCGCTGCCACTTAAGAAGATAGTTGTGGGAACAAAGTGACAGAAATGGCCTTGGATGTCTGTGGACAGATTATTTTATTTTATTTTTATTTAGAGATACAGCACTGAAACAGGCCCTTCGGCCCACCAAGTCTGTGCCGACCATCAACCACCCATTTATACTCTTTTGGGCCTCCTTATCTCGAGAGACAATGGATACGCGCCTGGAGGTGGTCAGTGGTTTGTGAAGCAGCGCCTGGAGTGGCTATAAAGGCCAATTCTGGAGTGACAGGCTCTTCCACAGGTGCTGCAGAGAAATTTGTTTGTTGGGGCTGTTGCACAGTTGGCTCTCCCCTTGCGCCTCTGTCTTTTTTCCTGCCAACTACTAAGTCTCTTCGACTCGCCACAATTTAGCCCTGTCTTTATGGCTGCCCGCCAGCTCTGGCGAATGCTGGCAACTGACTCCCACGACTTGTGATCAATGTCACACGATTTCATGTCGCGTTTGCAGACGTCTTTATAACGGAGACATGGACGGCCGGTGGGTCTGATACCAGTGGCGAGCTCGCTGTACAATGTGTCTTTGGGGATCCTGCCATCTTCCATGCGGCTCACATGGCCAAGCCATCTCAAGCGCCGCTGACTCAGTAGTGTGTATAAGCTGGGGATGTTGGCCGCTTCAAGGACTTCTGTGTTGGAGATATAGTCCTGCCACCTGATGCCAAGTATTCTCCGAAGGCAGCGAAGATGGAATGAATTGAGACGTCGCTCTTGGCTGGCATACGTTGTCCAGGCCTCGCTGCCGTAGAGCAAGGTACTGAGGACACAGGCCTGATACACTCGGACTTTTGTGTTCCGTGTCAGTGCGCCATTTTCCCACACTCTCTTGGCCAGTCTGAACATAGCAGTGGAAGCCTTACCCATGCGCTTGTTGATTTCTGCATCTAGAGACAGGTTACTGGTGATAGTTGAGCCTAGGTAGGTGAACTCTTGAACCACTTCCAGAGCGTGGTCGCCAATATTGATGGATGGAGCATTTCTGACATCCTGCCCCATGATGTTCGTTTTCTTGAGGCTGATGGTTAGGCCAAATTCATTGCAGGCAGACGCAAACCTGTCGATGAGACTCTGCAGGCATTCTTCAGTGTGAGATGTTAAAGCAGCATCGTCAGCAAAGAGGAGTTCTCTGATGAGGACTTTCCGTACTTTGGACTTCGCTCTTAGACGGGCAAGGTTGAACAACCTGCCCCCTGATCTTGTGTGGAGGAAAATTCCTTCTTCAGAGGATTTGAACGCATGTGAAAGCAGCAGGGAGAAGAAAATCCCAAAAAGTGTGGGTGCGAGAACACAGCCCTGTTTCACACCACTCAGGATAGGAAAGGGCTCTGATGAGGAGCCACCATGTTGAATTGTGCCTTTCATATTGTCATGGAATGAGGTGATGATACTTAGTAGC
The DNA here is from genome assembly GCF_036365525.1 of Heterodontus francisci. Lineage (NCBI taxonomy): Eukaryota > Metazoa > Chordata > Chondrichthyes > Heterodontiformes > Heterodontidae > Heterodontus > Heterodontus francisci. Next base: position 69,613,831 of record NC_090378.1, read on the forward strand.
TTTGGTGGACATCCGATCTTTTCTAGTAGTCTGAAGAGACCACGTCTGCTGACGAGGTCAAAGGCTTTGGTGAGATCAATGAAAGCAATGTAGAGGGGCATCTGTTGTTCACGGCATTTCTCCTGTATCTGACGAAGGGAGAACAGCATGTCAATAGTCGATCTCTCTGCACGAAAGCCACACTGTGCCTCAGGGTAGACGCGCTCGGCCAGCTTCTGAAGCCTGTTCAGAGCGACTCGAGCAAAGACTTTCCCCACTATGCTGAGCAGGGAGATTCCACGGTAGTTGTTGCAGTCACCGCGGTCACCTTTGTTTTTATAGAGGGTGATGATGTTGGCATCGCGCATGTCCTGGGGTACTGCTCCCTCGTCCCAGCACAGGCATAGCAGTTCATGTAGTGCTGAGAGTATAGCAGGCTTGGCACTCTTGATTATTTCAGGGGTAATGCTGTCCTTCCCAGGGGCTTTTCCGCTGGCCTGGGAATCAATGGCATCACTGAGTTCCGATTTGGTTGGCTGTATGTCCAGCTCATCCATGACTGGTAGAGGCTGGGCTGCATTGAGGGCAGTCTCAGTGACAGCATTCTCCCTGGAGTACAGTTCTAGGTAGTGCTCAACCCAGCGGTCCATCTGTTTGCGTTGGTCAGTGATTATGTCCCCCGATTTAGATTTGAGGGGGGTGATCTTCTTGATGGTTGGCCCAAGAGCTCTCTTCATGCCATCATACATTCCTCTGATGTTTCCGGTGTCTGAGGCCAGCTGAATATGGCTGCATAGGTGTTGCCAGTAGTCGTTTGCGCAACGCCTAGCTGTTCTTTGTGCAGTACTTCTGGCTGCTTTAAGTGCTGCGGATGTTAAATCGCTGGGGGCTTTCTTGTAGTTCAAAAGTGCAATGCGCTTAGCGGCTATGACAGGTTCCAGCTCTTCATTATGAGATTGAAACCAGTCTGCATTTCTCTTCGCACTTTTGCCGTAGGTGGTCAAAGCTGACTCATAGATGGCGTCTCTGATGTGGGCCCACTTGGTCTCAGCATCCCCTGTGGGAGTGTTTTGAAGGGCTGTTACAAGTGAATTTAGAAATTTTTGTAACAGCTGTGGGTGAGAAATTCTGCTCGTGTTGATGCGCGGGTGGCCCTTCTGCTTGGAATGATGCAACTTCTTTGGTCTGAGTCTAACCTTGCTGCACACCAGGGAGTGGTCGGTGTCGCAGTCCGCACTGTGGAAGCTGCGTGTGATTTGAACACTGTTTAAGGCGGCTCGCCTTGTGACAATGAGGTCTAGCTGGTGCCAACGACGTGATCTTGGGTGCCTCCATGAAACCTGGTGACAGGGTTTAGTGTGAAAGAACGAGTTGGTGATGCAGAGGTTATGATAGGTACACAACTCAAGCAGTCTCTGCCCGTTCTCATTCATCCTTCCAACGCCATAGCGCCCAAGGCAGGAGGGCCATGAGTCATGGTCGGCCCCAACCCTGGCATTAAAGTCCCCCAGCAGGAATAGGTGTTCGGTGTTGGGGATGCTGCTAATGATGTCATGGAGTTGTTCATAGAACTGGTCTTTAGCTTCAGGTGCGGAACAGAGTGTTGGAGCATAGATGCTGAGTAGGTGTACTGGACCAGAGGTGGTGAGCAGTCGGATGGACAGTATGCGTTCCGAGCCATTTGAGGGAGGCTCTATCATGCTGAGCAAGGAGTTTCTGATGGCGAAGCCCACTCCATGCTGTCTTGGTTCTTCAGGATCCCTGCCCTGCCAGAAGAAGGTGTAGTCTTGCTCTGCTAGAGAGCCACTCGCGGGGAGGCGAGTCTCCTGAAGTGCTGCAATGTCCACATTGAGTCTACTGAGCTCGTTGTTAATGATGGCGGTCTTCCGAGAATCGTTGATTTGTGTAAGGTCTTCCGACAGGCCAGGACACATAGTTCTGACGTTCCAGCTTGCAAAGCGAAGGGCTGGTACCTTCTTTCCTTTTTTCATGTTGTTTGGTGCGGTGTATCAGTCCACCTTTCGGACAATGACCCTGAGCTCCAAGCACCCATTGAAGCAGGCAGACTGTGGCGGGACAGAACCTTATTGACCGGGGGCTGCCCGGTTTGAGGCGGGCGGTAGCTGTCCAGTGAGGTGCAATGACCTCTCCCACCGACAAAGGCAACCCGTGGCGCCCAGTTTCTACGCCAATTAATCTGGACTTATAACCCGTAACTGCTGCCTTCCGTGTTGTTTCAGTCGCTGTGAGGCAACTATGGAGTGACCTCTCCATGGCGCATGCCTGGGCAAATTTATGGAGGTTGAGAGTTGCCCAGTCGTCAAAACCCCCCTCTCGGCCTTTCTGGTGGGGTCCAAAGGAGTGCAGGACACGACGTTTGGCACCAGTATGGCTGCAGGAACTGCCGGAAACATGCCAAAGGTGACACATGACCGCCTACGGGGTTCCGCTCCGGATTTTCTGTTAGGGTTTACTCCCTTAGCCTTGGTCTCTCCCGAGACGCCCACAAGGCAGTGGGGTTGTTGGGGCCCCTACACAGGTGTAGGATGGTGCCGGTGGGAGGAGGGGGATGCAAGGGGGAGGGGTAGAGGGAGGGGGTGGGGGGGGTGCAGGGGAAGGGGGTGCGGGGTGAAGATGGTGCGGGGGGGGGGGCGGGCTGGGACGGGGTTGTGAGGGGGTGAGCTGAGAGGGTGGAGCAGGGAAGGGGACGGGGGTGGGGGGGGGTGGAAGGGGGGTAAAGGGGGGGGGAGGGGGGGTGGAATCTGGTGCAGGTAATAAGCCATTTCCTCAGTGCCCACCATCGACGTCCGGAAAGTTCATCTACGTCCTTCGGGAGGTGAAGCATCATTTGGCAGACTTCGAGGTGATTACATTTGCTAAGGGTTTTTTTTTTGCAGTGGTTTAAATAAAGGCATGCAGCATTGCCGACAGTGCGCTGCAGATGCTCTCCGAGCCATCTCCCGCGGGCGCTTTGAAGTTGCGGCCGGGGGGGCCGCTCGTGGATGTTTTGGGTGTTCGGGGCACCTTTTCACAGGACTTCTCTCGGGTCCCGCAGCTCCTTTTCACCTCAATGGACTTACCGCATGCCGTGGCTGCAGACACTCTGGACTGTGAAGACAGCAGGATCGGAGATTAAAGTATCGGCAGCTGTTCTCGTCAGTTTCATCCGGATCAATTTCATTGAGAAAACAAAGAGCAGGTGTGGCTGGGGGAGGGCAGTGGGCCCAGGTAACATCTTTCTTTCTTTTGGGCCTCCTTATCTCGAGAGACAATGGATACGCGCCTGGAGGTGGTCAGTGGTGTTTTAGTCGCTGTGAGGCAACTATGGAGTGACCTCTCCATGGCGCATGCCTGGGCAAATTTATGGAGGTTGAGAGTTGCCCAGTCGTCAAAACCCCCCTCTCGGCCTTTCTGGTGGGGTCCAAAGGAGTGCAGGACACGACGTTTGGCACCAGTATGGCTGCAGGAACTGCCGGAAACATGCCAAAGGTGACACATGACCGCCTACGGGGTTCCGCTCCGGATTTTCTGTTAGGGTTTACTCCCTTAGCCTTGGTCTCTCCCGAGACGCCCACAAGGCAGTGGGGTTGTTGGGGCCCCTACACAGGTGTAGGATGGTGCCGGTGGGAGGAGGGGATGCAAGGGGGAGGGGTAGAGGGAGGGGGTGGGGGGGGGGGGGGTGCAGGGGAAGGGGGTGCGGGGTGAAGATGGTGCGGGGGGGGGGCGGGCTGGGACGGGGTTGTGAGGGGGTGAGCTGAGAGGGTGGAGCAGGGAAGGGGACGGGGGTGGGGGGGGGTGGAAGGGGGGTAAAGGGGGGGGGAGGGGGGGTGGAATCTGGTGCAGGTAATAAGCCATTTCCTCAGTGCCCACCATCGACGTCCGGAAAGTTCATCTACGTCCTTCGGGAGGTGAAGCATCATTTGGCAGACTTCGAGGTGATTACATTTGCTAAGGGTTTTTTTTTTGCAGTGGTTTAAATAAAGGCATGCAGCATTGCCGACAGTGCGCTGCAGATGCTCTCCGAGCCATCTCCCGCGGGCGCTTTGAAGTTGCGGCCGGGGGGGCCGCTCGTGGATGTTTTGGGTGTTCGGGGCACCTTTTCACAGGACTTCTCTCGGGTCCCGCAGCTCCTTTTCACCTCAATGGACTTACCGCATGCCGTGGCTGCAGACACTCTGGACTGTGAAGACAGCAGGATCGGAGATTAAAGTATCGGCAGCTGTTCTCGTCAGTTTCATCCGGATCAATTTCATTGAGAAAACAAAGAGCAGGTGTGGCTGGGGGAGGGCAGTGGGCCCAGGTAACATACACTAAAACTAACTGTTAACTTTTAGATAGGGCTAAAATGAACTGATTTAAAGAGCCAGGGGAATTTAAACAGTTTAAGAGGGCAGATTGGGGGAGAAAACGTTAGGGATGGGAGCAGATGGCCATGGATAGAGTTGAACAGCAAGGGAGCTTCCAGCCCAGGAGCCATCTTGATGTTGTCCCATTTATACTAATCCTACACTAATCCCATATTCCTACCACATCCCCACCTGTCCCTATATTTCCCTACCATCTACCTATACTAGGGGCAATTTTTATAATGGCCAATTTACCTACCAACCCTGCAAGTCTTTGGCTGTGGGAGCAAACCTGAGCACCCGGCAAAAACCCACACAGACACAGGGAGAACTTGCAAACTCCACACAGGCAGTCCCCAGAATTGAACCCGGGTCGCTGGAGCTGTGAAGCTGCGGTGCTAACCACTGCACCGCCCGTTATGATAACTATTGTAGCAAAGAGACATCACATTCAAAAGAGATCTTGAGCAATTAAACAGATGAAGTAAGGAATGCCAGATGTAGATACCAATAAATGTAAGGTAATACACATTGGAATAGGCTTATTCCTATTTGCAACACACAGTACTACCACTAGAGGGAGCAAATACATTCATATCAAAAATCACGTTGAAAACAAACAGCAGGTTGCCACCCAAAAGTTATTCCGTATTTTATGATTTCAGATGCGGATCGCTTACCAAGTATTCCCAGAATTTCCTGTTTTATTTCAGATTCCCAGCATTTGTAATTTTATTTTTCACCTTAAATGTATTCACACGAATATACTTTCCTGTGTCTGTAGAATTTACAGTGGCAACTTAGTTTTAAATAAATTATTTAGCTTTGCATAAAGAAGAAGTTATTTCCCATAATTCACCAGCAGTACCTCTGTTGGTAAAACAGGACAACACTGAGCAAGTTTCTGTTTCAGGACTCGTCAGGTCCATAAAATAATTAGACTAAAATTTCCTACTGTCTGTTCCAAAAGGCAATTGACAATGTTCCACACAAAGCCTATCAGTTAAGGTCAAAGCTTTGGGGATTCAAGGCTAATATTAGGAATGGTTGAGAAACTGGCTCAAGGATAGAAAACAACAGATACAGGAATTATATCAGGTTGGGAGTGTGGGCGAGAGGGTGCATTGGCTTGCCCCAACAATGCTTATTCAAAGTCTCACTACAAACTGGTCATGTTTGACAATCAACAGGTCTGACCAATGCAGAACAGAGATTAATAAAGTCAATCAAATGTTTAACTCCTTTGCTCCTGTGCCAAAACAGTAGAAATATGTCAGAGGAAGTCATGATAAACTGTAAGGTGCCCTGGTCAGACCCTACATAGGGACATAGGAATTGCTCGACTAAAAAGATCACAGTCCATCTAAGGAGGGAGAGCAGTGGCTTATTAGTAGCACTCTCATTTCTGAGTCAGAAGATTGTGGGTTCAACTCCCACTCCAGAGACCGCAGCACCAAATCTAGGCTAACATTTCAAAGCTTGTAGAGGGTTTAGGGATGTCCTGAGGTCATTGAAAGGTGCTCTATAAATCCAAGCCTTTTTTAGTTTGCATTCTACCATCCTTGTAGTTGCAATATACAATGATAATGGAGTTGTTGACTAACCATAGCAATTAATCTCTCAATTAGTTTACAACAGATCAGACATGAGGCAAAGAAAATCCAAGTGATGGAAAGCTTTGGAAATCATGGGTCCAAAATCATCTGTTCCTCCCAAGCATACTACACTTAACAAGCATCATGTCTCAAATTACTCACCTCAAGAAATGCATCCAGTTTTGGTTGTCAAGACATACGGGAATCATAAAAGCACATGAGGCACTGTGGAGAAGGGCCACAAGGCTGATCTGCAGTGTCAAAGGTCCGCGCTTTCAGGAAAGATTGGAGAAAACTGGGCTCTTCAGCATTGAAAGGAGAAATCTGATAGGTGATTTTTACAGAGGCATGTAATATGGAAAACATTATGGAAAAAGCAAATCCTGAAAATTTCTTTAAGCTATTTTGTGAAAGTACACAAAGAGGACATGGGTTCAAACTAGTAAAGAGCACATTTAGGACCAATATCAGGAAGCTTTTCTTCATACAAAGGATGAACTCCTGGTTAGAGCAGTGGTTATCAAACTCCCACCCCTTCTCTGCATTCAGAATGGACTTAATAAGTCATGTGTCCCACTCATCCTTTCTTGGAGCAGATGATGGAATGATAAAAGTTGTAATATAGCATATTCTAACATTGAGGTATCTGAAGTTTGACTTGCAAGTCTACAGTACGGCCTTTGGACTAGGTATGTCAGCATTCCACAGTTCCCAGCTCATAATTCTTCCGGCCAAGTTAACCACATTTGGCATTCAACCCCTCCCTGCTCCACCAAGTCAGCCAAAAATAGCTTAATTATTGTTTACACATACAAAAACACTCTATAGTGCAATTCCATATCCTAAAAACAGTTCCAGACTTACCAATCTTGGTCCACAGGTGTAATAGCTATCCTTGGAGGTACTCGCAATGGCAAAGTAGTAGGTCTTGGTATGCTATCCCTTTCTGGTGTCTTTGCTCTTTCCCCCTGCCTCCAAGCCAATGGCGGCAATTGAAGATTCCCAGAGAAACGTCTCCTTCCTCTTCGTAAATCCACTCCAATTATGGTTCCAGAAGAAGTATATGATTTGCTAAGACCATAGTCTGGGGAATCTTTACCATTCTAAAAAAAGATAAATTTGTTTTTAGGAAAAACATGAGTACAATATATACAAAGGATTAAGTTTAATTTTAGAAAGTACTTTTACTTGAATTTCATGCTGAACGACTGTAAAGTATTATAATAAAAGCAAAATACTGCAGATGCTGGAAATCTGAAATAAAAACAAAAAGTGCTGGAAATACTCAGCAGGCTGTAAAGTAATGTTCATTATAGCTGGAATTTTAAGTTGGGGCAGAGGCCCCGCCCACTGGCCAAAAAGTATGGGGCGAGCCTGCCACCACCAGGCCTGGAAGCCACACCATGATTTTATATGGCCCAGGCCCTTAACTGGCCTCAGACGGGACTGCTGCCCCTCTGAGGCAGGGGGTTCCACTTCCAAGAGCTGCCAGCCAATCAGTGGGCCAGCAGCTCTTCAGTCCCAGTAGTGGCCACTGCTCCCAGCAAGAGCAGCAGCAATGGAGGAGACCCCAGAATTGAGGTAAGTGTGTGGGGCCTCATCGGGGACAATCGGCTGGGCACCCGTGAGACAGGGTGGGTCGGTTTAGAGGTGGGAGAGAGGCGCTCCAGTGGGGGTGGCATGTGCCGCTAGGGGGGCCCTCTGTGGGGCACAGTGTGCCCAAACAGGAGGAGGCCCCCCTACCAGCCCGCAAGGAGGCCAGCAGGTTTCACTGGGCAGCCTCCTGAAGTGCTAAGCCATCCGTCAATAATTGGCCACGTCAGGACCTTAATTTGCTTGGGTGGGCAGGCCATTTGTCGCTTCCTCTGCCCATAAAATTGCAGCAGGGCTGAGAAGGCGATGGGAACGGCACCCCCACTCTCCCACCTCCCACTCAATTTTACGTTCCCCCCCCACCCCTTCCAGCCCACTCCCACAGTGGATGTGAAATTCCGGCCCATGTTTCTGTTGGGTATTTTCGTAATCCTTTATTAAAGTATTGCTTCTAGGTGATATGACATCAAAAGCATATCAAATTTAGAAACATGTGCAAAGTCCCAATAGCTACATTTACACAGAAACCCTTGCATTTCACCCAGTAAACTAAATGTAACAAACCTCGCTGTTTTGTCTTTATTATGTTAAAACTATATATTATGTGAAAACATATTTATTAATTCCTTCATGTTGCTTTATTTCAGTTTTTTATCACAAGTATTTATGCTTAATTGTTTTGATCAAAAATGTAAATTGCTATATTAAAACTATGTTAAGCTCTACTCAAGAATCAGTGAATAAAAAGACTGCATGATAAGGTACTGAACAGCATAGACCAGCAAGGTCATTGATTACGCCTTGCTTCATGCTGAGTTAGTTGTTCTCAACCATAAAATGTTACAGGCACAAAAGGTAACCTTAATATCCCTGCACAAGCAAGCATTTTTTTAAAAATTAGCTTGATCATCATCTTCAGGAGAGGAAGGAAAAGGGGAGAAAATTAGAGGGCAATGTATATTCGGCATTTCACACTCAAATGTGAGAACTGAACAATATCTTTTCAATAATGTACAGAAAAATATATGATAATGGCTCAGACTTTGTGGTAGTAGTAATGGCAAGACTATCAGCTCTTGCTTTTTTACTGGGTTAAACTGACAGCAACTTCTGGCACCTTGGACTTGTGCAGCTTAACGTACATTTTCCTCTTCTGTGCGCAGCTGCTACATAATTAACCTATAAACAGCTGAAAAACAACAGTCCTCCTGGGCTAGCCTGTTTTATAAGCTTTCGCCTTAGCCACTATCATCAGTTTCAGTAATATTTTCAGAGTCAATTGAAGCAGGCAGTATAAATGAATTTAAGAGAAAATTAGATGTGCTCCCAAAGAGACCTCCGATCTTTAGGCCATCATCCCATCATCTTCAGGATGTCTGCCTATTAACTTGGCCTTTCCAAATGTTATCTCTCTACTCCAAGTACATCTTTCCTTCTGCTTGATTGGATTCATCCTATCAATAAAAAATGCCTCTTACCCTTCAAACTACTTTGCATTACCCTGGATGTTATTGGCAAACCTACAATCTCCATTATCTTATTTTTGGTACAGCCAATAAACTGGTAAACTTGTTACCAGTGTAACCTTCCTTTGAAACTATTGGCAGAATTTTATTGAAAGGTGAGTAGTTCCCCATGCTGGGAATGAAAGTGGGACCAGGCACGGCGTGGGTGGGTCGCAGGACATTGAGTGGCAATTTATCGGTGGCAGCCAATTAAGAGGTCGCTGCTGGGACCATTGTCCAATTGAGGATGGCAGCCCACCTCCTAGTGCTTCAGGCCCAATCAGAGACCTGGCAGCACTGCAACCTCAGCAGCACCACTGTTAGAAGTGGCAACTTCCAGCAGCAGCACTGTAGCCGCGGGACGGCCATTGCTGCTGTCAGGCTCCTCGGTGGGCCATGGAGTGTAAAGGAGACCCCCCCCACCCCAACCCCAGGAACACACTGAAAGGCCACCAGGGTTTACCTGGCAGTCTCCCCATGAGGCAGCAGCCCCTCCTGACAGCAGTAAAAACCCAGCGGAGGTGTGAGGTGGCCCTTAATATGGCACTTAATTGGCAGAGGTGGCTGCCTGGTGGGCAGCTGTGCCGCTAAGGTTCCCGCTGCTGGTAATGTTCCGTGGCGGCGGGAATACGACATACTCCCCACCTGACGCCTTCAGCTGCTATTTTACCAGCCCTCTCACCTCACAGCCCATCTCCAGAGGGCTAGTAAAATTCAGCCCTATATTTTGAATACTTTAGTGAATTATTTTCATTGGCTTGACTTTGACATCTTTAAAATCTTTGATAAGATTTGCACTTCTGAACAAGTTACAACTAAATGGATTTCCATTAAGTTATGGTGACGGTTATCTCCTTTTGCCAGAAATCATTTGTAACTATGCTATAATTGATGACCAGATAACTCATTCATCATCAACTCTGGGATTTCTCAAAGGTTAGTAATTTGCATCAATTAGCTTCTAGACTGATCGGCATTTACACCACAGCAGGCAGCCATTTGGACCATTGCACCTATGCTGACTCACTGAAACAGCTTAGTCCCATTTCCTCACATTCTTTTAATTTGCTGTTTTAAATATTTAGAACATATAGAATAGAATCATAGATTGTTACAGCTCAGAAAGAGGCCATTCAACCTATCGAGTCTGTGCCGGCTCTCCGCAAGAGCAATTTAGCTAGTCCTATTCCCCTGCCTTTTCCCGATAGCCCTGCAAATTTTTTTTTCCCTTCAGGTGCTTATCCATTTCCTTTTGAAAACCATGATTAAATCTGCCACCACTACTGTCTCAGGCAGTACATTCCAGATGGTAACCACTCGCTGGGTAAAAACGTTTTTCATGTCTCCTTTGGTTCTTTTGCCAATCACCATAAATCTGTGTCCTCTAGTTTTCAACCCTTCTGCCAATGGAAACAGTTTCTCTCTATCTGCTCTGTCTAGACCCCTCATAATTTTGAACACTCCTATCAAATCTCCTCTCAACTTCCTCTTAACCCCAGCTTCTCCAATCTATCCATAGAATTGAAGTCCCTCATCCCTGGAACCATTCTCATAAAATTGGACACAATACTCCAGTTGAGGCCAAACCAGTGTTTTATAAAGGTTCATCATAACTTCTTTGCTTTTGTATTCTATGCCTCTATTTATAAAACCCAGGATCTCATATGCCTTTTTAACCACTTCCTCAACCTGCCCTGCCACTTTCAACGATTTGTGCATATACCCCCATGTCTATCTGTACCCTTTAGTTCATATCGCCTCTCTTTGTTCTTCCTACCAAAACATATCACTCACACTTCTCTGCATTAAATTTCACCCTTTTAAAAAGCTATACTCTACTTCCACTATTGTTTCCACCACTCATCATGCAATCTAACCACTCTGATGATTTGCTCTCTATCTTCATCAAGTTACTTCAGTTTGTATTCCCTCAGTGCACACAAATTTCAGTCTTCTCACAGTGGAATGGCTAATTTCTAAGTCTCGATCTTCATAACTTTCGATGGGGCGAAGAGAATCTTGTTGCTTTCAATACATCAGAGATATGGCCTGGATTCCTTAAATTAGTAGGTTTGCCAGAGCGTGGTCGCAATGCCCAATCTCCACAAACCCGCTGCAATTTTCTAGCAGATCCCTCATTAGCCACATTGAGCAGTTTGGAGGATGGAAACTTGCCCTTCATTGGCTTATCGCCATTGGGAAGGAAGGAGATGCAGCACACTTGCACCCTTTACAAGGTTGTAGCCCGTTAAAGGGAAATATCAACTTTCAGGAAGAAGATAGAAGAAACAACACTCTCAAGGCTGTCAAAAGCTGGAAGGGGACCTGGATTTTTGTTGTTCATGGAAGTTCTGCTGGCATTAGTGATAAAAGGAGGGACTGTATGATCAGGACTAAGGGCAGGAAGCCCCAATCAGAGAGTGGTGCATGCTGGCTGAACAGAGGTCGCACAGATAGCCAATGCTATACCCACCATTTCTCTCAGAACAGAAGCATGTGCTAGAGTTTGCACTGATGTGTGACCCATTACACATTCTCACACACCATCTATGCTACAGGAATGAGTTGGTTGGCACTCAATGCCAATTCCACAGCCATCCATATCTGCATGAAAAGAGATCTCCCAAAAAATATGTCTTGGCCATGTGGATGGCACCCCCTGTGATGTGCAAGACAGAAGAACCTGTACAGTTGTACATGCAATAACATTTTCCCTTAAAGACAGAGCATTTGCATGTAAGGGAACTGCAATACTTTGAGAAAGATAGTCAATGCTATACCCACCATTTCAAGAACTATTAAACAACACAAGAGGTTCAATAACCTCACAACATAAGTCATAACTCTGGTGCCAATATACATTTTCTACCACTCATCCAGCTTCACTTACGAACATATGAACTAGGACCAGGAGTAGGCTATTCGGCCCCTTGAGCCTGCTCCTCCATTCTATAAGATCATGGCTGATCTGTTTATGGACTCAACTCCACTTTCCAGCCTACCCCCGATACCCTTTGACTCCCTTGTTTGTCAAGAATCTGTCTCTGCCTTAAAAACATTCAATGACCCTGCCTCCACGCTCTTCAGGGAAGAGAGTTCCACAGACTCACGACCCTCAGAGAAAAACATTTCTCCTCATCTGGGAGGGGGGAGGGGGGGGGGGGATGCTGGGAAAATAGTGAGGAACTGCATCAGGAAGCCATCCTGATGCAGTCCTGCCACCAGGGAAGTCTCCCAGCGGTGTGACCGGATGCGGATCAGCTGCCCGACAAAAGGCAGGCAGACAGACAATTTAAGTAATCAAAGGTCTTATTAAGAGTGATTTCCCAGCCTGCCAGCATCTTGCCGGCAGTGGAGCTTTGTCTGTGGCCCTGAAGATGATCATTACATTAAAGTTTAATATTTCAGGATATCTGTAACATAATCTAGGGTGCAGTAAAAGCATGTATTCATCAAGTGATTGCTGCATTTTATAAGAGAACTGAAAAGTACATCAACTTTGGCATCACAGCAAGGCCATCTAGTGCCATCTAGTTTAATGATTGGTTGGCTTTCCCAAGATCCAGTATGCAATAAAAGACACCCACATTGCCTTGCGCCTACAGTCAACACCCTCGACATCTTCAATATCTCGATTTCAACCTTCCCTCTCAGAACACCATGCATGTGTCATGCAGGACCCAACATCGGGTTACCTGGGCACAAGCTCCAGAGATGCAGCTAGCAACAGCTCCCTCCCAGGAGCAAGCTGTCATTATAGAAGGACTACCTCAGACCCAAGAGCCCTTTGTAGCACATGAACCACAAACATATACCACTTAATTCATGCTGGCTTGTTTAATCATGTTGTTATTAGTATTGTCATGTAAAGGCAAAGAGGCCTGACATGTTATAATGTCTCTCAGGGCTTTTAGGATTTGATTAGGAACATCCATCCTTCTGATTAGTGGAGTCACAGATCTAAAACCATTCTAAAGGAATGGTGAAGGCTGGAACACACCTGCTGCAACACGGTCTCTCAGAACAGAAGCATGTGCTAGAGTTTGCACTGATGTGTGACCCATTACACATTCTCACACACCATCTATGCTACAGGAATGAGTTGGTTGGCACGCAATGCCAATTCCACAGCCATCCATATCTGCATGAAAAGAGATCTCCCAAAAAATATGTCTTGGCCATGTGGATGGCACCCCCTGTGATGTGCAAGACAGAAGAACCTGTACAGTTGTACATGCAATAACATTTTCCCTTAAAGACAGAGCATTTGCATGTAAGGGAACTGCAATACTTTGAGAAAGAAGGTGAAGCTGAAACTGCCTATTTTGAGCTTTGCTCAACCTTCTCTCCCACAGGCTTTCCTGTATGTTCACCGATTAGGTCTAACACCTCCTCTTCCTAAGGATTCCTACACCAGCTTTAGTGATGGTGAATCTTCCCCAATTATCATTCTGTGGTTCTGGTTGCATTTTATTTTCATTGGAAGGAGAGGAGACAATGGGGCAGGATTTTACTGCAGGCCTCGGAACCCGAGCCCACACTTGCCAGCATCAGGATCAGCTCAGCAATTTGCAACATGCCTCTTTGCTGAAGTGCTCTCTTCTAATATACATCTCCTTACTAAGGACCTTGTGGCCTGTATATTATTTGTGGGGCTGGAGGTGTTGGTAATATCTGGTGGTATACATCCACAGTGGCGCAGTGGTTAGCACCGCGGCCTCACAGCTCCAGGGACCCGGGTTTGATTCTGGGTACTGCCTGTGCGGAGTTTGCAAGTTCTCCCTGTGTCTGCGTGGGTTTTCGCCGGGTGCTCCGGTTTCCTCCCACATCCAAAGACTTGCAGGTGATAGGTAAATTGGCCGTTGTAAATTGCCCCGAGTGTAGGTAGGTGATAGGGAATATGGGATTACTGTAGGGTTAGTATAAATGGGTGGTTGTTGGTCGGCACAGACTCGGTGGGCCGAAGGGCCTGTTTCAGTGCTGTATCTCTAAATAAAAATAAATGCTTCCTCACTCTCCTTTCCTCCAACCTCCTCCATGACAACGGAATGCCATACCTGCCCCAGAGAAGATCTCCGTGAGCAGGGTGATCATGCACTCCCGTTAGCATTTAGTAGCAAAGTCCAAAGCTGTGTAGGTTGAATACCAAAAATAATCACCTCAAAAAGTCACTCCTAGCTGCAGTAATTGCTACTCAAAATTTCAGCAACTACAGGCTCAAAGATTCCTGGCTTCCAACAGTCTCGGTTAATCCCAGCAACAACTGCACTCTATAATTCATTCTAATTTACCATTCCCGTACTGCATGCATAAATCCAGGAAGCTGAAGGCTGAGTGTCATTCACCCCAATTATCATATATTGAAATAAACAGCAGGGAGCGCTGGTGAATGGATTGTGGGAACAGGTCAAATCAAATTTGGAAATTTGGGAACTTCATTTGTGGGCAGAGAACTGGTGTAAACAACTTGGGCACCAATTTGTTGGCGGTCAAGTGAGTTGGTCAAAGTTTAGACCCCAAGAATGCATAAAAAGCATGGAATTTGAAGGTCCATGGGTTGGTGGCGATAATATCTGGAATTGACCTGTCAGCAGTAAAAAAAAAGCCTGTTTTATTTTTGCCGCACTTCCATATAATGAGTTAATGCCCAATAACTAAAACACCAATTTAGCCACTATTAAAGAATGGATCTGACTAAAAGAGGGCCCACATCAGAGATGCCATCTATGAGTCAGCTTTGACCACCTACGGCAAAAGTGCGAAGAGAAATGCAGACTGGTTTCAATCTCATAATGAAGAGCTGGAACCTGTCATAGCCGCTAAGCGCATTGCACTGTTGAACTACAAGAAAGCCCCCAGCGATTTAACATCCGCAGCACTTAAAGCAGCCAGAAGTACTGCACAAAGAACAGCTAGGCGTTGCGCAAACGACTACTGGCAACACCTATGCAGTCATATTCAGCTGGCCTCAGACACCGGAAACATCAGAGGAATGTATGATGGCATGAAGAGAGCTCTTGGGCCAACCATCAAGAAGATCGCCCACCTCAAATCTAAATCGGGGGACATAATCACTGACCAACGCAAACAGATGGACCGCTGGGTTGAGCACTACCTAGAACTGTACTCCAGGGAGAATGCTGTCACTGAGACTGCCCTCAATGCAGCCCAGCCTCTACCAGTCATGGATGAGCTGGACATACAGCCAACCAAATCGGAACTCAGTGATGCCATTGATTCCCTAGCCAGCGGAAAAGCCCCTGGGAAGGACAGCATTACCCCTGAAATAATCAAGAGTGCCAAGCCTGCTATACTCCAGCACTACATGAACTGCTATGCCTGTGCTGGGACGAGGGAGCAGTACCCCAGGACATGCGCGATGCCAACATCATCACCCTCTATAAAAACAAAGGTGACCGCAGTGACTGCAACAACTACCGTGGAATCTCCCTGCTCAGCATAGTGGGGAAAGTCTTTGCTCGAGTCGCTCTGAGCAGGCTCCAGAAGCTGGCCGAGCGCGTCTACCCTGAGGCACAGTGTGGCTTTCGTGCAGAGAGATCGACCATTGACATGCTGTTCTCCCTTCGTCAGATACAGGAGAAATGCCGTGAACAACAGATGCCCCTCTACATTGCTTTCATTGATCTCACCAAAGCCTTTGACCTCGTCAGCAGACGTGGTCGCTTCAGACTACTAGAAAAGATTGGATGTCCACCAAAGCTACTAAGTATCATCACCTCATTCCATGACAATATGAAAGGCACAATTCAACATGGTGGCTCCTCATCAGAGCCCTTTCCTATCCTGAGTGGTGTGAAACAGGGATGTGTTCTCGCACCCACACTTTTTGGGATTTTCTTCTCCCTGCTGCTTTCACATGCGTTCAAATCCTCTGAAGAAGGAATTTTCCTCCACACAAGATCAGGGGGCAGGTTGTTCAACCTTGCCCGTCTAAGAGCGACGTCCAAAGTACGGAAAGTCCTCATCAGAGAACTCCGCTTTGCTGACGATGCTGCTTTAACATCTCACACTGAAGAGTGCCTGCAGAGTCTCATCGCCAGGTTTGCGTCTGCCTGCAATGAATTTGGCCTAACCATCAGCCTCAAGAAAACGAACATCATGGGGCAGGACGTCAGAAATGCTCCATCCATCAATATTGGCGACCACGCTCTGGAAGTGGTTCAAGAGTTCACCTACCTAGGCTCAACTATCACCAGTAACCTGTCTCTAGATGCAGAAATCAACAAGCGCATGGGTAAGGCTTCCACTGCTATGTCCAGACTGGCCAAGAGAGTGTGGGAAAATAGCGCACTGACACGGAACACAAAAGTCCGAGTGTATCAGGCCTGTGTCCTCAGTACCTTGCTCTACGGCAGCGAGGCCTGGGCAACGTATGCCAGCCAAGAGCGACGTCTCAATTCATTCCATCTTCGCTGCCTTCGGAGAATACTTGGCATCAGGTGGCAGGACTATATCTCCAACACAGAAGTCCTTGAAGCGGCCAACACCCCCGGCTTATACACACTACTGAGTCAGCGGCGCTTGAGATGGCTTGGCCATGTGAGCCGCATGGAAGATGGCATGATCCCCAAAGACACATTGTACAGCGAGCTCGCCACTGGTATCAGACCCACCGGCCGTCCATGTCTCCGCTATAAAGACGTCTGCAAACGCGACATGAAATCGTGTGACATTGATCACAAGTCGTGGGAGTCAGTTGCCAGCATTCGCCAGAGCTGGCGGGCAGCCATAAAGACAGGGCTAAATTGTGGCAAGTCGAAGAGACTTAGTAGTTGGCAGGAAAAAAGACAGAGGCGCAAGGGGAGAGCCAACTGTGCAACAGCCCCGACAAACAAATTTCTCTGCAGCACCTGTGGAAGAGCCTGTCACTCCAGAATTGGCCTTTATAGCCACTCCAGGCGCTGCTTCACAAACCACTGACCACCTCCAGGCGCGTATCCATTGTCTCTCGAGATAAGGAGGCCCAAAAGAAAGAATGGATCTGACTAAAATAAGCCAAGGTGCTATTTTGCTAATTTCTCTGTGCACTAACATTGTACTTTAACTCATAGTTGACGTAGGGTTTAAACCTCCCACGTTGCTGAGATAAGTGAGTCACAAATCTGATGTGTGTTATACTTTATTTGAAGCAGCTATGAATTATAGAAATATAGAAATATGTTGATATGAACTATGACACAATTAAGGATCAATTTGTTGGATTGTGAAGTAATGTATGACATTTAAGACTACCCACAATGATTATATATCAGTGGTGATTTAGACCAACAGTGCCACAGTGACACAAATTAAAATTACACTATCAAATTATTCTGGAAGCAAACTTCTATATAAATAGATTAAGCAAATGAGGATAGAGAAAGATAAGGAAGCACCTCAATTGCCTGAACACTTCAGAAAAGAAGGTGCAGGATTCAGGGTCACTGTCAGCATATACTCCTAATGACTCAAAAATAAAAATTGTAATGGCAACTAGATTTTTAGCATCATGGAAAAGCGAATTGGTGTTATAAAATTACATCTCATTTAACAAGTTCTCACCAAAATTAGTGATGCTTTGAATGCTGTAAAAGTGGTTTTTATTTATCTTCAATACCGGCCCACATTATTTCAATAAAATTGTCAAAAATACTTAATATACTACTAAAGAAAGAGGCTGATGTGATCCATTGAAATGTCTGATTTTCCAGCTGAACAGCTTTACAATTTTTAGCTCATGCATGGTGTTGAAATAAGTATTATTACAGCAGTAAAGCTACTCCAACGTTAAGAATATTATAGTAACTAGTAGCTCTTTAATGAAGGAGGAATCTGGGGTTTGGCAGGACGGAGGAACATGAGCCTGTTATGTCTCACAACTGGAGGTAGAATGTGACATATAAAAAAAAATGCTGGAATTACTCAGGCAGGATCCGTGAAAAGAGAAACAGAGTAAATGGGCTGAACTTTCCCGGCCCCCTGGTGGCGGGAGTGGAAGCGGAGGGGCCAGGAACATAGTGGGGAGTGGCATCAGGACAACTCCCTGATGCATTTCCACTACCAGGGAAGTTTTCCGGGTGGCTTGGGAGACAAATAACTTGCCCGCTGCATGGACGCGGGCAGCCAACTTAAATAGTGAAGGCCCCAATTAGAGACAATTTTGCTCGTGGTGAAGCTACCCCCCGCCTCACGGCCAGCTCCATGGAGGCGACCTCCCTGTGGCAGTCTGGGGGGCCATAACAGCAGGAGTCTCCATCCCCCAAAAAGGGGGCCCCGGGCAGGAAAGGCATTCCCCTGTGGCCCCAACGATCCAACTGCAGGGGTTTCTCTTCCGATCTGAGGGGCCTGAGCCATACCCCCTGAAATATTTAATTATTTTTACACTGTCAAGGGCACCTCCATTTGGTCCTGATGCCAGGGTCCTGAAGCCCACGAGAAAATCCTGCACAATGTTTCAAGTCAATTACCTTTCATCAAAACTGGAAAAAGTTAGAGATGTAAGCAAGTACAGAAACAGGGAAAGCAGAGAGGCAGGGTAAGAACAAAAAGGAAACTCCGTGATAGGATGGAAGGCAGGAGAGATTAAATGGCAAAAGGGATGATGGTGACTAGTAAAAGAGATGGTAATGGGCCCAGTAAAGAAACAAAAGATGTGTCTAGAGGAGTTATAAATGGCAATAGCAAAATCATTACCAACAGCTACAGTCCAGAAAAATGGCAGCAATGCTTATGACCTTACATTGTTGACCTCAATGTTGAGTCTGGAAGGCTGTAAAGTATCTCATCAAAAGATGAGGTGCTGATCCTTCAGCTTCCGTTGAGCTTCATTAGAACAGTTTAGGAGGCCAAGGACAAAGAGGTCAGAGTAGGATTGAGGCAGAGAATTAAAATGACTAGCGACCAGAAGCTCAGGGTCACACTTGCGGACTGAATGGAGGTGTACCACAAAGCAATCACCCAATCTGCGTTTGGTCTCCCCAACACAGAGGAGAATGTATTGTGAGCACCAAATATAGTATACTAAATTGAAAGGAGTACAAGTAAATCTCTGTTTCACCTGGAAGAAGTGATTGCAGCCCTGGACAGTGTGAAGGGAGGAGGTAATAGGGCAGGTGCTGCATCTCCTGCACTTGCATGGGAAGGTGCTGTGGGAAAAGGAGGGGTGTTTGAGGTGATTGAAGAGTGAACCGGGGTGCTGCAGAGGGAACGATCTTTTTGGAATGTTAAAAGGGGGGGGGGACGGGAAAATTTGTTTGGTTGTAGCATCATATTGGAGGTGGCAGAAATGGTGGAGGATGATCCGTTGAATATGGAGGCTATGGAGTGGAAAGTTAGGACAAGGAGACTGCTATCGTGGTTCTGTGAGGCAGAAGAACGGGTGAGAGCAGAGTAGAATGTGAAGTTTGGTTCACTGGTATATTCCTGATGTCTGCCAGGAGTGTAGGGTGGGAAAGGCATAGATGCCACAACACAGAGGAGTAGGGAATCCCACATCTGACAATATTGGTTTGTGACTTTCCAAAGGAACTCTGCAAACATTGCAAATTTTGTGATTGGTTCCTGGATATCTATATCATATATGTATGTCTCTTTATTTCTTTCTGTCTGTCTCTCTTTCACATCTAGAAAATAATGCAAACAGTCAAATTACAAATTATCAATACAACATAGGTGAAAAACTAGCTTTCCTATTTAAATTTAACTCATTTGCTTTTTTAAACTTGAAAAAAGAGCTCAATTTAAATTGAGGAAGCACACTATCTCTCTAACTCAGTATATATCTGGGCATGCCAGTTCTTAGTTAATTAAAATGTCTATAATTTCCCAACTAATAAAATTAGAGGTTTTCCATTTGTTTCAAAATTCACCTTTTTTTGGAAAATGAACTCAAATTAAGATGAAGAAAGGTATACTGGACTAGGCTTTCTATTCCCCTCAACATCTGTTTTGTAGCTGTAGAATGGGAAGGAGTGGAACGGAATATGGGGATGCTCTCTGCTGCCTAGTCCACCTTTGTACTCCTTTTCCTTCTGTTTTCAAGTGGCCTGTTCCAGTGGGGCACAATATGTCCATCCACATGAAGGATATGGGTGAGTGCATGATAAGAGTATGAAAATGAGAGACATTAACTCCACCATAGTTCCTGGAATTTCCAATGTTTATGCATTGGATGCAAGGGCCACCTACTTGAACCAGGTATCTAGCATTTAACAGTAATTGTCAGGAGAACGAGACATCTATTAGAAGCCAGAGGCTGTGCAAGTAGTCAGGAAGTGGTGCTTTGCATCGGCCTAAAAGGCGGGGGGGAGGGGAAGGGTGTAATTTTTCTTTTAAAAGAATCCATACTTTAAGCAGTTCAGAAGCTCCCTATATCCAGATGCTGTGACGTGACTTCAAGGCCTGCTGCATCAAAATTTAGCACGTTATTCAGTGGGATTATTTGATGAAACTGCTGAGCTGCCTTCAATATAATAATGAACCCCAAAACTAGAAAGTTAGCCAGTGGGGAATCGCCAGGACAGGCAGAACTCTCAATCGGTCAGAGATATACATGAGGTGGGAAACTGAAAATCGAGGCCATTCTCTTAGCATAATATACTTTCCAAATTTTATACAGCACAAACAAAAGTTACAGTAATTGTGTAATCAGTACAATCTGTTATCCTTTTTCAAAATTTGATCTCCTGTTTTACTTCAAAATAACTTTGAAAAATCACTTAGCAGAGTCCCCCAGAAACTAACAAAAACATTCCAACACTTTACCTAGCTAAAGGCTACTGATGCACTCTAAGAGTCATAGAGAGATACAGCACTGAAACAGGCCCTTTGGCCTACCGAGTCTGTTCCGACCATCAACTACCCATTTATACTAATCCTACATTAACCCCATATTTCCTACTACATCCCCACCTTCCCTCAATTTTCCTCCCACCTACCTACACTAGGGGCAATTTTACAATGGCCATTTTACATATCAACCTGCAAGTCTTTGGCTGTGGGAGGAAACCGGAGCACCTGGTGGAAACCCATGCGGTCACAGGGAGAACTTGCAAACCCCGCACACGCAGGACCCAGAGTCGCTGGAGCTGTGAGGCTGTAGTGCTAACCACTGTGCCACTCTAAAGAGATTGAATACAATGCACGTGAAATTCCAGTTTATTGAAATTGGCCTGGAAATTTATTGATGCCATACCCATTTTGCAGGCATAAAACTGTTGCATAAATGCCCAGCATGGAAGGCGGCCTGAGTGTGCACATTCAGCACTGGAAGTGCACCACTTACACACTGATGATGGGCAAAGTATAGGGGATCGGGACCCATACCTGATACAGATAATTGAGTATGCAAAAAGGCGAACAAACGTCTGTTTCAGGACTCCTTCACGAAATTGGGCTGTCCTCAACCCTGCCAGACCCAGGAATTCTTCATTCAGGATAACCAAACATAAGACAGGGCGGCACAGTGGCGCAGTGGTTAGCACCGCAGCCTCACAGCTCCAGGGACCTGGGTTCGATTCCGGGTACTGCCTGTGTGGAGTTTGCAAGTTCTCCCTGTGTCTGTGTGGGTTTTCTCCGGGTGCTCCGGTTTCCTCCCACAAGCCAAAAGACTTGCAGGTTGATAGGTAAATTGGCCATTATAAATTGTCACTAGTATAGGTAGGTGGTAGGGAAATATAGAGACAGGTGGGGATGTTTGGTAGGAATATGGGATTAGTGTAGGATTAGTATAAATGGGTGGTTGATGTTCGGCACAGACTCGGTGGGCCGAAGGGCCTGTTTCAGTGCTGTATCTCTAATCTAATCTAATCTAAAGCTAAGAACCAGCAATTCTTAAACCACTGGAGCTCGCCACCAAAAGAATACTTATTGTAAAAAACATTATCTACATATAGAGCTAGAAGTAGCAAGGATGCTCCTTCTACAGCACCCAGTTCCCTCCCTCCCCCCTCCCCACGCAACTTCTGTAACTCACTGGTGTAATTTAACTGAGAGTTGAGGCCCAATATTGAGTGTGCCTCCAGACTACCCATTCTTATGCAAGAATTGTTCCCTTTAGCTTGTGTCAGCAGGCAAGCACCATCCAATTTCATCCCTATTGTTTCTCCCTCCCACTATCAAAACAATTTACATGCAAATGTGTATCTGATTATATGTATGATGTACTCTTCATGATTGGCCTAAGCCAGATACAAAGCTCTGCTTTTGTGCTTTTCATCAATGGACTAAATGCTATCATGGTTCCATCATGGACGAAATTAGATTCATGTACAATGAAGACTGATTGCAGGTGTACAAGGGTGATCAGGTTTTTCAAGACTGTATCATCTTCCTGCAACTTTCATAGTCTGCGCTTTGGCCAAAAATACTGACTCCAAGCCTGGGCTTTTGTGAGAGCTTGAGACTTTTAGGAAAAGCATTAAAGACAGTAAAAAAAACAATGTGATGGATAAATAGGTATATTAGCATAATGATCTTGTTATAAGACTAGTAATCCAGACATCTGTTCTAATAATCCAGAGAATACAAGTTCAAATCCCACCATGCTATCTTGTGAATTTGAATTCAATTTGAAAAATAATCTGGAAAAAGTGCCCATGAAACTGGCAGATTGCTGCAAAAGGCTAAAATTAGACAAAATTAGATCCATGCAAGATACAGACTGATCAATTTTATAAGATTTTCCACTTAGCTCACTAGGGGGCACTGTCATAACATCGATCACCTTCCAACATTTGAGATAACAAAGGTTGGTTGGTCCAAACAGTTCTTGCATCTTGAATTAAAAGCAGTTTGGAGATGTATTCTGTGTTAACATGTTGTTCAAGTCTGCATAATAAAGAAAGTATGCCCCAAAATCTCTTGGGCTACAAACCTAGTGCTTAAACTGGGATTATATCTCATGGCTGTTTCCAGTGCTGACTCCATAGAGTTTTTTAAGGTCAGTAGAAGGTAACCTCATTAGCATGCAGCTGGTGGGCACAAGCGTCACTACAGGTACAACACAGGCACCTGCCTGCCTGCCACATGCTCACAGAAACTTTGGGGGGAATTTTCCCAAACCCTTGGCGGTGGGGGCACCAAGAAAATCAGAAAAAATGCTGTCAGGCAGGTATCCTAATGTGTTCCCACCTCCTTCCATCTTTCCTGGGGCAGGTTGGTGAAGTCGGGAACCCCCCTCAGCTGAGGCAGGAAGGCAACTGAACTCATTAAGGAGGCAATTAAGAGGTATTTTCCCAGTGACATACCTCTTTCCCCACAGTGGAGTAGTTTCATGCTAGATCTCCGATTCAGCAGTTAGAAGAAAGTGAGAGCACAGCAGGAGGGACAGCCTCCGTGAAACTGACAAGCTGTGAAGGCTTTGATCAGTTGCACTGAAGAGCTGCAGGGATGGCAGGGCTGAGACGCTGCCTTGCAAAGCACTCCCTCTCTCAGAAAGTGCATCACTGTTTGATATGTAACTGCCAACTACCTGGAAGGCACTTCATCTGGCCAGTACTTCACCAATCCACCTTCCCCCCCACCCTCCCACCATCCCTCAGCTGTAATTCCCTGCTGCCAGCCTTCAGAGCAGCATGTGGTAAGCTTATGCAGCTGCACCGTGCCCTTGAGAAGTTGGTGGTGAGCTGCCTTCTTGAACCGCTGCAGTCCATGTGGGGTAGGTCCGTCCTGTTTCATGCCTTTTTATTGACTTCGTAGCGGTTAGATACAACTGAGTGGCTTGCTCGGCCATTTTAGAGGGCATGTAAGAGTCAACCACATTGCTGTGGGTCTGGAGTCACATGTAGGCCAGACCAGGTAAGGACAGCAGATTTCCTTCCCTAAAGGACATTAGTGAACCAGATGGGTTTTTACAACAATCGACAATGGTTTCATGGCCATCATTAGACTAGCTTTTTTTTTTACGAAGTAAATAATCTCTCTTACCTTCCAGGAGCGGAGCGGACCTGTGGGGAGAATGCCGGTAGCGGAGCCTATAGATCGACCCCGAGGATTGAGGCCCTGTCTCTTACCTTCCGGGAGAGGAGCTCTTGCAGCGCGCCGGAGTTTTGAAAAAAAAAAGGCAAACAGCGACGTCAGAGGAGAGCTGCATAGTGATTGGTTGGTGAGTAGCAGCTGTTAGAATATTTTTTAAAAATAAGGGGAAAGTTGTTTTTTTTGTTGGAAAAAAATCTCTGGTGATAAGGTGAGTACTACTAAAGTGTTTTTTTTAAGGACTTTAGAACAAGGCCCCTAGTATAATTAGTATTTTTTAATTAAGGGAGTAACTAATTAACCTAAGGGTAAGTCATGGCAGAAGAGCTCAGCCCTGTGATATCCTCCTCCTGCACTATGTGGAAAATCAGGGACGCTTCCAGTGTCCCTGGTGACCTTGTGTGCAGGAAGTGTATCCAGCTGCAGCTACTGGCTACCCGCATTACGGAGCTGGAGTTGCGGGTGGATTCACTGTGGAGCATCCGCAATGCTGAGGACATCGTGGATAGCACGTTTAGCAAGGTGGTCACACCGCAGGTGGTGGCTGCACAGGCAGAAGAGATGGGTGACCACCAGACAGAGTAGTAGCGGCAGGCAGGCAGGCAGGCCTTGGTGCGGCCCCCAGCCACATGGCGGCGGCACCCCAATTACAATATGTTAAACGGTACTTACCTCTGCAGATTATGCAGCCCGCCGCCCCCCCATGGACACCTCCGGATTTTTTGCTGAACGGGCAGCCATCACGTGCCGTCCCGTTCATGATTGCGTACTGGAAGGGAGGAGGGTGGGGGGGGGATACACAGGGGTCTCACTCTGCATTGTTAAAGGGAGGAAGGAGGGGAGGATTTCAGGGGTCTCACTCTGCATACTAGAAGGGAGGGGGGACATTCAGGGGTCTCACTCTGCATACTGGAAGACAGGAGAGAGGGGGTCTGGGATTACTGGAGGGAAAGCTCTGCAGGCATGAAGGGAGGTACCGTGTACCTTCTCTGCGTAAACAGTGTATGCTCTGCGGTTATTTGTGTTTGTGAAGGAGCAATGGCACTCTAGTCACCCTGTGTGTGGGGAGGGTGCCAGAAAGGCTAGGAGCATTAAGGTTATATGGATGGTGGGGGTAATCGATTCAGGTAGGATCTTGATGTGGTCATGCTGTGCCACTCAGTGTTGGCCAAGATGGACATGCCATGGCACGCCACATAGTTGATCCATGAAAGCACCTGATGTACCCGTCAACACCAATCCCTGTCCTGATAGGAACCTTCGAATACATGCAGGGTTCAGCTTTATTTATCACATGGAAATAGGTATGGCTCATCCTACATTGCGTGCTCCTCTGCTCCTGAGGATCCATATGCGCCGAAGGCAAAATCAACAGGCAGGTGTGATCCACATGGAGGCCCCCTGTCGTGAGCAGCAGCCTCCAAGGGGTTGCATTACGATTGCTGTGCATCTACAGGCCCCACATGACATGTCATTGGATGTCACAGCACCAGTGTCAGAGGCGATTGCGCATGTAAAAAAGGTGGTGACACATCTCTGTGCCCTGCTGAAAGATGACCTGCAGCCCATGAGCTTCAGTGGACATCCTAAGCCTTTGGTCCTCATAGTGGCAGTGGTTCTCAAGCATGACACCTATGCAGCTTTTCAGGGGCCCACCAGAGTCCTTTATGGGGTCACACAGTCAGCAATGCACCACTGCATCAGGGAGGTCACCGGAGGGCCAGTGAGTATGCCCGCTTCAGGACGGACTCTCACAGCCTGGCCCAGAGGCTCATAGGTTCTGGCACCATTGCTGGAGAACCATAGATTGTAATGTTCATAGACTGCTCTCATGTGGCCATCAGGCCTGCCACCAGGCTACCACCTGCAGACATCACCATTGGAGGAAGCCTCTCAATGTAGGTGAAGCTAGTATGTGATCACCACAGATGCTTCATGCAAATCTGTGACCGCTTCTCAGGCAGCTGTCATGACACCTGGGACGTGTGTCAGTCCCAGCTGCCACCGCTGTTCACTGAACTGACTCAGATGGAGGGGTGGCTTCTTGGAGATAAGGACTATCCTTTGCAGACATGGCTCCTGACACCAGTGAGAGACCCCACCACTGCTGAAGAGGAGAGATACATGCCAGCCACTGAGCTACAGGAGCCACCAGTGAGCAGGAAATCGGCATGCTGAAAGATCGCTTCCAATGCCTAGATGGATAGGGTGATGCCCTGTACTATGGCTGAAAAGGCCAGCTCCTTTCTTTGCTGCTCTGCACAACTACTCACCCCATAGGGGCCAAGCCTGGCATAATGAGGAGAGACGTCAACAGGATTCCTCCTCGGACTATGAGGAAGCTGAGGACCTACAACATGAAAGACGCATGGGAGGGCAGATGGCACCCAGGATCTGCATGCAGGGCTAGCAGTGAGGTAGGGATGTACGGCAGTGGCTCATGAGACAAAGGCTGTCTGCTCCATAGGAACCAACATGAGCTCTGCAAGCCACACATCACCCTCGCTCACCTGCTGTGCACCAGGCCACATCTGCAGCATCCCTGTGTAAATCATTAGATGCAGCAGCTGACTGAGCCAATGTCCATGTCACTGCATCCGTGGAGACTCTCATGAGTAATGGTGGCATGGCAATGATGTTATTGCATACGTTGGCTCTCCTGAAGGGCCAATGGTGCAAAGGGATGTGACATTGGCACTATGTGCTGGCACACATCATTCACACAGAGAAAAGGACACACATGTTGGTGAGGAACATTTATTGAAAGATGTATTTACATTGCTGTGACACCCCTGCATTCCCATTTGTGTCAGTATGTTCTCTGTAAACCTTTGTATTACCTTTTATTGTATATTGAAGTCTCAAGTCTTGGAATGTGCAAAATTAAGATTATTCACCCAGGTGTGGCACACCTACAAGAAGGAATGTTACACTTGAGTGGGAGAGCATCACAGGACACTGGGACACAGCAGGGCAACAAAGTGGAAAGTGCTGGGGTAACTCAGCAGGTTAGGCAGCATCTGTGGAAAGAGAAGCAAACTTTCGGGTCTGTGAACTTGGACAAGTTAACTCTGCTTCTCTCTCCACAGATGCTGCCTGACCTGCTGGATTTCTCCAGCACTTTCTGCTTTGCTGCCAGATTGACAGCAGCCCCACTCTTCAGCAGTCAGGTAAGTATTCTTTGACAGCTGTCAGGAAGCAGGTGCTGGGGCACTTAAAATAGGGCCCCAGCACCTGCTGCACAGCTGTCAAAAGGTTTCTCACTGTGCCGAATGTTATACCTCTCTCCACGTAATATGGGGAGGGCGGCTCGGTGCCGTGATGCTAATGAGCCCCTGCGCCTAATATCGAGGGGGCTCTGCGGTGGCCGCTAAATGTGGGCACCCCACTGAGTTTAAAGGGTGTTGCTGCGAAGTGCTTAGCCTAAATAAAATTCAGCCCAATATGTCATTGGCCCGGGAAGGAAAACAACAGAGCATCTCTTTCAGCGGATCCCCAAATCTCCGACACAATTTTGTTACCGGACATTTTTAGGGATTGCTTATGAGCCTCAGTGGTGGAAAGTCTCCTCAATCCCATAATATTTGTCATCTAGAAAGCACAAAGAGCGGCATAGACAACATCAATCTCAGTTCAGCCTCACAGGTGAAAACTCACCCATGTTTATTACTACCTCCTGACCCCCAGGCAGATAAACAAAGCTCTTCAAAGACAACTACATAAATTGAAGGAGAAATAAAGAAGCAATATCATGAACAGCACACTCCCTGGCCCAATTTTCTGATGCACAACACCACCAGAAATCCTCTTGTGACAAAAATTACTATTTTATTTATTTATTTATTATAATTTATCTTTGCTTTGAAAACAATAAGACCATCGTTATATCTAGTACAATTTGCTTCAAGCTAGTGTGATGGAGTCTGCGGTCTGCAAGGCCAGTGGAGGAGTGTGTCCAGACAGTTGTCTGAACAGATGACTTGTTGAATTCTGTTAGATGCACTGAGTCTGGTTTCAAAGCTTTTTTTTCTGAGACAGTCCCTGACTTAAAAACAAAAATAAAAACTTCAGGGTTTAGTGGAGACAGAACTGGTTGGAACCATATAAGACAGTTATTTGACCAGAGGCATGTGACACTCAGATTACAAGTTTGCAGAGTTGATGCAGGCTGAAGAAAGTCTTGCAGAGTTTTTTTTCAGATAATCTGGACAGAGTTAAAGCTGATTCTGGGAACTGGCCATTGGCAAATATGAATTGTTGCAGCTGTTTTCGGTTACTTGAGGTGATACTGGTGGAGCAACGCTATCAAGGCTGTTGCGAGCAGAACTAAGGAGGTCCGGGAGCAGTGCACTGCTTTTGGTGGAGACATTACCTGTGGAGTTTGGGTTTGTTGATCTCCATGGGGATCATAACACTAGAAATGAGAATATGTTTCACAGTGGCCAGGCCAGTCCTAATGAAGAGTCAAACTAAAAATACTAACTTCCCTTAATCTCTTAGAGTAAGATGCCTGTCTAATTTTTTATTGTTGTACTAAGAGATTTCCAAAATGAAAACCAGGTCAAGGCGGTTCTACTACTTGGAGCCTGCCAGTGAAAAAGAGGAAACTCTGGCAGTGCTGCAGTGGGAACACCACTACAGCAATCAGAAGGCCCATTGAGGGACTTTAAAAGAGCAGTAGCACTCTGCATATTTGAAATGAAGAACTATTGGACGCTTCCACAGAAACTGTGGAGTCACAGGGGATAGAATGAAGGAAAAGGAGGCCGCTGCAAGGCATTTTCCCTCCATGGAGGGCCTCACAATACTTCTTGGGACCCACAACCATCTCCTCCATGGCAGCTGCAATGAAGCAGTGGTAATATGGGCAGAAAGAAAGAAATTCATCTGGCTTTCCGCCTGCACCCCCATCGCTATTTGCATACAGCATGTGGGGAATAAGTGAGCAGTGGTTATCCCAGCAAGGGGGAGGGCAGAAATCCTAGCTGGATGCATAAAGAGACCATTCGGCCCATCGAGGCCATGTTGGCCCTCTGCAGAGCAAACCCACCAGTCCCATTCTCCGCTTTATCCCCATATCCCTGCTAGTTTATTTTTCTCAAGAGCCCATCCAAATTTCCCTTTGAAATCATTCATTGCCTCCACTTTCACCACCCTCATAGGCAATGAGTTCCAGGTCATTACCACTTGCTGTGTAAAAAAGTTCTTCCTTTAAACGCTCTGGATCTGTTGCCCAAAAACTTAAATCTGTGTTCCCTAGTCCTTGTAGGATCAGCTAATGGGAACAACTTTTCTTTGTTTACCTTGTCTGAACTTGTCATAATCTTGTACACCTCTATCAAATCTTCCCTCAGTCCCTTTTGCTCCAAGCAGAACAACCCCATCTTCTCTAACCTAACCTTGTAGTTAAAATCCCTCATCCCTGGAACAATTCTGGTGAATCTCCTCTGCACTCTCTCAAGGACCCTCACATCCTTCCTAAAGTATGGTGGCCAGAACTGGACGCAATACTCTAGTTGTGGTGAGATCACAGAGAAAAATCCCCCCACTTCAAACAAATCGGAATTTTATAATCTACATTGATTTTTTTCCTATTGATTTCTATGTCGACTGCTAGGGAAATATTAATTGTTGACGTTTTCAACACATTTTCATCACTAGTAAAGCAAACCTGAAGACATGATCCTACCCACCCCCTATGGTGGCAAACCTATTTCAGATATTGATCAACCAGCTACGCAATTCCAGAATTTTCCATTTTATGGTATATGAAATGCATTGCTCTAAAGTCTGTGAATATTACTGCACCAAGGTAAAAATTCTTCCCATTTGCAGTCTAACCGAAATGGTACTCAAGCTGGTTCTGCAGGCAGGATAAAAAAAAACACAATCAATAATCAGCTGGAAATTTCAGAACTTTCAAAACTGAATTAATGTCAATGTGGCTAATTATTAATCAACAGAGTTGTTCTCCATGTAAGACACTCCAGTAGTAAGTGTCACCATAACGTAGGCGGCTGAGAATCACTTTTCAATGTAATTGGCTTCTATCCAGATACAATTTTTGTCAGGCTCTAATGCTTTCCATAAGATAATTAACAGTAGAGGACAGCCATTTGGCTCAGCAAATCGCTCCTCTTTTCCCATGGATCAGACCCAACTATTCACCTTCTCAACATATTGCTCAATCCCTTCCCTCACCAGAAATGCATCTAATTCTCTCGGAATCCATTTATACCATCTTCTTCAATTACTTTTTATGAACATACAAAAAATAACAGACAGGTAAGGACCCTCTGGTCCATCCAGCCTGTCTCACGCAATTGTGATATCTTGTATATCACAATACATATATTCCACACCCCACCCAAAACCATGTGTTCCCCTGGAAGAGGTGGAAAACCAGATTAAAAACCTAGGCCAATTTGGGGGAAAATAACTGGGAATCCAAGCTGTGTAGGTGATCAAGACGAGTCCAGCAGATCACCATGGCACTGAATTCCCTGAAGTACTTACCTTTTGGAAGAGATGATGTCCACCACAGCCAGAAATAGATCTAGTTCTCACTTCAAGGAATTCAGCAAATCAGCATCCACCACATGAGGCAGCAACCTGTTCTAGGGGTCCACTATGCTCTGGAAAAAGAACCACCTTCTGACATCTAACCTAGATCTATTCTTACACAACTTAAAAATGTGAACCCAGTCCCAGCTTTCCACAATCTATTTAATTTGAAAAACTATCAACTGGAACACAATGTATTCAATTCATTATTTTACAAACCTCAGTCAGATCACCCCAAGTCTATGCTTCTCTGACATGTACAGTCCCAACCCTTTTACCCTATATTGATAACCAAGATGCTTTTTACTGAGAATTAGTTTAGCGGCCCTCCTCTGCACCCTTTCCAAAGCCTCAATATCACCCACCAAAACTGGATACAGTATTCGAAGTGAGGCCTGATCAACAAGTACAAAAAAGTATGCTTTGTCTTACAACCAATTGTCCTATGAATGCACCCCCAACACCTTATTCACTCTAGCTACTGCTTCATGGCATTGCCCATGTACCTTTAGAGACTTATGCACTAGAATGCACACAACTCTTTCTTTCTCCACCTTCCTTAATGCTTTCCCTCTGAATGATGTACAACACATGCACAACACTGCACTTTCCCAAATTAAACATCATTGACCAGTCAAAAGCCCATTCCCTCAACAGATCAGGATCTGCCTGATGTCCTCGAGCACTGTTTACAGTCCTCTCTAGATGGTTAATTCTCTAAGTCTATTACCCTGCAGGTAGCAAAGTTCTATTCTCTACCCGTTTTACCCAAACTTTCTAAATTAAGATCCCTAATATTTGTAACCTTTGCGGGAACAAACAACTTACCTGGATAAATGTTGATAATTCCTTTCAAATCTTGCAGGTTTCAAGTAGGCACCCACAAAGTCTCCTCTTTTCCAAACAAAATAATCCCGTATTCCTTAAATTTTCTTTATAATTTACATTGCTGGTACCTGCGCCGGAATTTTATGCGCATTACAACCACCCCCCACACCCACCCCCCCCCCCCCCCACCCCCCACTGGGAGCAGGCTGGGAGGTGGGAGGGTGAAATCCAGTAGGATGGTGGGGGTACCATGACCTATGCCGATCCACCCCCGCTGGTATCTTATTAATTAGTAGCCACTTAAGTGCCTCTTCTTGCCACCGCTGCTATTTTACCAGTGGCGGATGGGCACTTCGCCACACAGGGAGGCTGCCCAGTAATACCTGGCAGCCTCCTTGTGGACTGGGGGAAGGGGGGCCTTCTGATTGGACACCCTGAGCCCCATGGAGGCCCCCCCTCCCACCCACCACCCACTAGAGTGACCCCCTCCCCGCTCACCAGAGCCTGGTCGATTGGCCCCGGTGAGCCCCGACCCCACTTACCTGTCCCGAGGCTAACATCTATGGTGTCTCTTCACGCTGGGTGCAGTCCCAAGTGGCCACTGATCCCAAAATAGCATTTTGGCTTCCAGGGCCGGGGGAGACCAGCTTGCCCCTGGCTTTCCAGCCTCCTCGTGAAATTCTGGCCCTGGAATCACCTTTATCGTTCCTGCAAGATGATAATACTCATTTTGTCACCTAAATCTCCTCTTCCAGCTGCTCTTCTGTGGCCTCCTGCATGTAACAAAGCATATGACTCAGGATACTGTAACTGGCACTGCAGGCACCTCTGACTTGTCCAGCTGCTTTAGAATGCGCATTGTATTTTTAATGTTGGTCCTGGTGGAAGCAAGGGCCTTGTTATAGCTGTGCTCGGCTTCTTTATGCAGATGCCGCTGAGGGGCCATGAAGAAAGGCAGCAACTACCCCAGTTACCATTCCTTCACTATCTGTAGATCATCAAAGGAATGGAAGATTAATGTAAGACGAAGGCATCATGAGTACTGCCTGGGTATTTAGCTGTGATTCGCATGATCCAGTGTAAAGAATCACACAGAAACTGCACTATGATGGAATAGTAAACCTTACATTTAAAGCATGCGGTACTCATTTCAGTTGGAGCATGAAGGATATTATGAGGGCCATTTATCACTTTCTGGACTTTGGGCAACCCTGTCATTCAGAACAACCCAGGAGCTAGGGTCTGCTGCTCCTTGACGCTGGGTTACACAGGAACAAGAAATCGGTCGCTGGTTTTATTTAGAGATGCACTGCTATCTGATAAATGTAACTGATACCCCCAGCAGCCCCATGAAAGATCCAAAGGTTAAAAAAAATTAAGATGGCAATAACCTTGCCTGCCCTGGACTCTGGCTATAGGACACTCACCAACAGCTTGCATATTAGCTCATTAAGGAACTTAAGCCTGCAGAGGCATTGCTTCTCTGTATGGTTTACGAGAGTGGTCAGGAGCTGATAGATTGGTCCTACAAAAGAACAGTAGATGGATGTCCTCCTGGAATTCAATGCCAGTAAATGTGGAATAATGCATTTTGGTGAAAAAAACACCAGTAATTATACTCCAAATGAAAGTAAACTTGGTACTATAGAACAGCAGAGAGATTTGGGGATACTGGTTTACAGGACATTAAAGGCAGCACCTCAAAATGATAAGACTATAAAGCTAATGGAATTCTAGGTTCTATCTCAAGAGGTATAGAATATAAAAGCCTAGACGCCAGTAGTTCAAGGATCGAAAACTAGGGGGCATAGGATAAAGTGACGCTATATAAAACCTTAATAAGACCTCAATTAGAGTATTGTGTGCTGTCTGAGGCTTCAAACTATAGGAAGGATATTGTTGGGATAGAAATGCAATACTGTACTAATGTGCCTCCTGGCTGCCGTAGTTGTGTGACGTCTACCACGAGGCACTCACTGCAGGTAGCCATTACAAGTTCAGTTCAATAGAGACACAGTACAAACGTGACTGTTGTCCTGTGAGCTTGTAACATGGTGTCAGAGTGGAGCTGAGATTAAGTGTTGAAAAGTTGCATAGAAGCATAGCTACTCAAAGAGGAACACAGGAATGTTTAGAGCTGCTGAAAGCTGCTAAAAGCCACAGAAAAGGAACAAAGAAGCAGGACACAGCTGAAAGCAACTGCGTAAGACACAATGACTGCAAATTTTCCTCTCCCGGCGCCAGTCAAAATTAAAGGTGATATGAAGCAGAACTCACAGTTTTTCCACCCGCAATGGCAAAATTATGAAATTGCGACAGATTTAATTAACAAACCAGAGCAACTACGAGTAGCTGCACTTTTATAACTGTTGGGGAGAGACTGTTACAAAATGTATACCACCCTAAATCTCTCTGAAGAACAAAAAAACGAACAGCAGAAATTTTGAAAGTCTTGAAGGCACACTTTGAACCCCAAGTGAACATAACTTATGAACAGTATGTGTTCAGTATTAGGGCTGAAGATGAAAAGAGTCCATTGATCAATATGTGACTGCATTAACACAGCTCGCAGAATCCTGTGAATTTGCGCAACTAAAAGATGATCTAATTAAAGACAGGATTGTATTAGTCATAAGAGATCCCACAGTGAGAGCATGTCTACTGAGAGAGGACAAACTTACTCTCAGGAAAGCAATCGACATGTGCAGAAGCGCTGAGGTTGCAAATCAGCAGCTAGAGCATATTCATGGCAGAACAGACCAGGCCTTGCATTATGCTGAAAGACATTCCGGGCTGAAAAGGCAAAAAGATCACGTACAAAGGGCAGGATGCAAATACTGCGGAGGACATCACACAAAGGAAAAGAAGGCATGTCCAGCGTGGGAAAAGCAGTGTTCCCACTGCAAGAAGTCAAATCATTTTGCACACAAATGTTTGGCTAGAAGGAAGCACAACAAGCAGGTACAGATGGCCACCGGAGAGATATCAGCCAAAGATTCTGACGAATCACTGTACACCATACAACAGGTTGGTTCAGTCAGGTCGATAGGTGATAAATGGTTTCTGACTGATGGAATGATGACTGCAGAAGGAGAACATCAAGTCAACATAAAGTGTCAGATAGACACCAGTGCGTCATGCAACATCATGACCTTCACAGACCTGTGCAAAGTGGCTCAACATTGTGATCCAAAAATTAAGCCCTTGAAAGTAAGGTTGAGGCTATATGATGGCACCATACTAGTGCTGAGAGGGCAAATTACTCTGAGAGCCCAGTGCAATGACAAGAACGAAGATCTGGAGTTCCAGATCATAGATGGCAAGCAAAACCCACTCATCTCAGCTGGAGCAAGTCTAAAGCTTGGTCTGGTAATCCTCAACGTGCAAAAAGAGATGTTGCAGCACACTAAACCATTGACTATGGAACAGATCCTAGGAGTACAATGATGTATTTACAGCTTTAGGATGTCTTCCTGGAGAATATCATCTCGAAGTAGATGAGAGGGTAAAACCATAATAAAAACAAGAAATGCTGGAAATACTCAGCAGGTCTGGCAGCATCTGTGGAGAGAGAAGCAGAGTTAACGTTTCAGGTCAGTGACCCTTCTTCAGAACGACCCTTCTTCTGAAGAAGGGTCACTGACCTGAAACGTTAACTCTGCTTCTCTCTCCACAGATGCTGCCAGACCTGCTGAGTATTTCCAGCATTTCTTGTTTTTATTTCAGATTTCCAGCATCCGCAGTATTTTGCTTTTATTTTAGAGGGTAAGACCAATTCAGCATCTGCCGAGCAAAGTTCCAGCTGCCCTCAAGGCCAGCCTGAAAGACAAGATAGAAAAGCCAGAAACGAAGGGAATAATCAAGAAAGTGACAACCCCTACAGAATGGATTATCAGCATGTTAGCAGTGAAACAACCTGGAAAGCTGAGAGTACGCATCGACCCAATTATCTAAATAAAGCTCTGAGAGATCGCACTACCCCATGCCAAATATTGAAGGAATTTTGCCACAACTTGCAAAGGCAAAAATCTTCACTACCCGAGATGTGAAGGATGGTTACTGGCAAGTGAAGCTGGATGAAAGCAGCAGCTACCTAACTACATTCTGGATGCCATTCGGGAGATACAAATGTTTGCGCATGCCATTTGGCATTTCCATGACTCCAGAGGAGTAGCAACGCAGACAGCATGAGATAGTTATTGATCTCCCTGAAGTGGAAGCCAAAGTGGATGATCTGCTAGTTTATGGATGCGGAGACACAATAGAAGAATCCATTGCTGACCATGATCAAAATCTAGTGCCACTGCAGGACAGAGCTCTCCAGATGAACCTAAAGCTGAACAAGAAAAAATTGCAATTAAAGATGCCTGAAGTCAAGTACATAGGTCATCTACTGACAGTAAAAAGTCTTCGCCCGGATCCCAAAAAGGTGAGAGTGGTAGCAGTGATGCGGCGACCAACAGATCTATTTAACAAAATTCTTGACCAATTTGTCGTCGGAGTGTGAACCATTGTGCCAACCCACTGCCAAGGACGTGCAGTGGTATCAGGGCACAGAACAAGAAGCAGCATTTATGAAAATCAAGCAACTAGTGATGGTAACGCCAGTGCTGAAATACTATGATGTAAATGATGAAGTTACCCTGCAGTGTGACGCCAGTGAGACAGGATTTGGAACAATCCTAAAGCAGCAAAAACAACCGGTTGCATTTGCATCCAGGGTGTTAACGCAAACGGAACAACGCTACGCTCAGATCGAGAATGAGTGCTTGGCCATTGTCTTTGCTCGAGAACATTTTCATCAATACCTACTTGAAAGAAACAAAGTGACAGTCGGGTCCGACCACAAGCCAATTCAAAGCATTTTCCTCAACCGAGACTATCTGCTCCAAAGTGTCTGCAAAGAATGTTACTCCGGTTGCAGAGATATCATCTGGAAATGACATACAAACAAGGAAAGCAGTTGTACATCACTGTCATGCTGTCGAGAGCAGCACTCCCTATGAAGAAAATAGAGGATGCTACAACAGAGTGCGAAATCTTCCATACCTAACGTGAAGCTGCAGCTCGACATGCTCTGGAAGTCATCGACCCAGCAGAGACATTGAATCTGACAAAAAAGTGCCTTGCTCAAATCAACCGAACTACCCAACAAGATGCAACTCTCCAAGTGTTGCAAAAAGTAACAATGAAAGGATGGCCTGAAGGCATCAAGAACACTCCTATGGTCACAAGAGAATATTGGGCAAACAAAGATGAATTGACAGCCCAAGATGGCATCGTGCACAAAGGAAATGGAGTCACGATCCCTAAGGAGTTGTGAGGACAGATGCTAAAGCGCATCCATGCAAGCCACCAAGGAATTGAGTCGAGTCTGAGAAAGGCAAGAGAAGAGCTCTACTGGCCAAACATGAGCACTGCAATCAAGAACCACATCAGCCACTGCAGTGCATGTAACAAGTACCAAGCTATGCAAGCTAAAGAGCTGCTGATAACACATGACATCCCAGACAGACCATGGATGAAGCTGGGAGTAGACCGCTTCACTCTCGCAGGAACTGATTATCTTGTCATCATAGACTACTATTCTGACTACTGGGAGGTAGACCAGCTGACCTCAGTGACTACCGATGAGATTGTAGAATGCCTGAAAGCACACTTTGGTCGTTACGGCATTCCAGACATTGTGATGAATGACAATGGCCCTCAGTTCACGAGTGAAGAATTCAGCCACTTCATAAACGATTGGGAAATTCAACACCGTACTTCATCTCCACACTATCCCCAGTCAAATAGAAAGGCTGAGGCGGCAGTGAAAATCGCCAAAGGAATCATAAAGAAAGCAAGCAACTCCAGCACAGATGTATACAAGGCAATCCTCGAGTGGAGAAACACACCTGCTGAAGGCATGGAAAGTAGTCCAGTACAAAGATTAATGTCACGCCACACCCAAACTACTCTTCCAATTGCAAAAAAACTACTGAAGCCAGAAGTAGTAACAGGTGTGAGTGACAAAATCAAGGTGAAACGGCATAAACCCAAATTTTATTTTGACAAAACTGCTAAACCATTGCCAGAATTGAGCATTGGAGAGCCAGTCAGGGTACAAACCTTCAACATTCTAAACAAGCATCAGCCCAAGTGGCAACTTGGGACCTGCATAGAGCAGTTGTCCATCTCGTACGTGGTGGAAGTGAATGACCAGATATACTGTCGCAACCACAGGCATATACGCACATCTGGAGAAGCTGTTCCATCACTGCAGACAGCCGATCAGGAAGATGTGAACTCACCATCTGCACAGACCACAGATCAACCATCAGTCCCAGAGTTCCACAGCACCCCAACAAAGGAAATGGAACAACAACAGTTACCATGGCAACAACGGCTGACATGGGAACGACGCTCCACGGAGAAGGAAAATCATCCAGATGAACAGCCAACAACAATGTGCAGACGCACATTAAGAGACTTGCACGATTTAAAGACTATGTGTGCAATACATGTGCAGAGACTGACGTGAATAACGAACTGCTAATGCATGAGAACTGTTTTGTGCATAATGGGTAACATGGCAATTGATAGTGTAAATGATAATGACATGCAATTTGTTTTTGGTTTTTTTTATGAAAAGGGGGATGTTTGGGTTAGAAATGCAATACTGTCCAAGTGTGCCTACTGGCTTGCCATAGTCATGTGACCTTTACCATGAGGCACTCAGTCATCACATGTTCTGTTCAATAAAGACACAATACAAGCAAGACTGTGAGCTCATAACAGATTTTGAGGCCATGGAGAAGGTAGCCATGGAGAAAGTACATCCAGATGCTACGATGCTGCCTGGTATGAAAAATATGAGGACATTAAAACTCCTCGCATTTTGTTAGACCACATAGATTATGGGGTGATAGGATGGATTTTAAAAAAATTATGAATGTAAAGGGCGGGGTAGGAAGAAGTGGATGGTTTCCTGTAGTTCAGATTTAACACAAGCAGCACAGATATAAGATTAACAAGAAGAGATTTAGAGCAGCGAGCAGGAGAAACCTCTTTACACAGAGAGATGTGAGGCTGAGAAATTCACTTCGAGTGTAAGTGGTTACACAGAAACATGTGGCTGAAGGAAAAAGGGTAGAAGGGATATGGGCACACGGTGGGTAATTGTAATTAGAGCTATTTGCTTGCAAGGAGGCTTGCAACTCAGACTTATTGCACCAAAAGGCCTGCTTCCATATTGTAACTTAAATGCATTTCCTCTCCTTTTTCCAAAAGAGGACAGGTATAATGAGATCCCAAATGGAGCCTCATTGTGAAAAAGGTGATGGTGACTGCCGAGTACTCTCCAAGGGCTAGATGTTGTGCTCACGGTGGGGGCTCCAGCTCTGGGTCGAAATATCAGGGGAATCTCACCTCGGCCAGCTGGATACCCCTGGAGTGATTCTATTGCACCGGGCCAATTAACAGCCCAGTGCCAGGATCTGTGCCCCTTTACAGACGGGGATCCTGCCTCCAAAGAGATGCCAGTGAATCAGCAGCTCAGCAGTAACAGTAATGCGACTTGGAGTGGTGACCACTGCCGGTATTGCAAGAGAACTTGGACCCAGGCCCAGCACTGGAGCCCAGGTCCAAGGTAAGTAAGGCGGGCCGGGAGGCCCCAGACAGGGGGGCAGGGGTTGGTGAGGGTTTGGGTGTTAAGTGCGGGCGAGGGATTCAGGCAGTTGCAGGTTTTCCGAATGGGGTCCTCCATGGGCAACAGATTACCCACGGAGGATGCTCTCCACCCCGCCCAAGCCCACAGGGAGGTCACCGCGTTTTACTGGGCGACGTCCCCGCGTGGTGGATTCCCCCTCCCACACTGCCCCTCCGCCAGTGGTTAAATTCCAGCGGTGGCAGGAAGAGGCCCTTAAGTGGTCGTTAATATGCCACTGAAGGACCTCAGTTGGTCTCTGGCCAGGAAGGCCACCATCGGCCTATCTCGCCCCCCCCACAAAATTGCGTTGCCACAGGCCCTCCGTGATACCACCCCCCCCCCCCCCTCCACCTCCCAAAGCAATTCTGTGGGCCACCCGCCTCTGAACCTGCTGGCACATAAAATTCAGCCCCAAGTCTCCCAATGATTTGGTTTCCAGGTATTCCCATAGTGCTGTAACAAAGTTGATGAATATCGGCAATTCTTTAGTCTAAAAGTGACATATGATTTTAATATTAACACCTGTTTCAAGCATT
Source organism: Heterodontus francisci (assembly GCF_036365525.1). Lineage (NCBI taxonomy): Eukaryota > Metazoa > Chordata > Chondrichthyes > Heterodontiformes > Heterodontidae > Heterodontus > Heterodontus francisci. Next base: position 69,653,440 of record NC_090378.1, read on the forward strand.
GAAAATTTGCACAAACAGCATAGTGTGACCAGAAGTTAGTGGTCAGCACAGTTATGGTGCTGACTCAAAATTACACTTAATAGTGTGGACTGGAATAAATTTTAGAGGGTCAAGTCTTGGTGGAGAAATGATTTATTTTTAAATTCACAATGCAGGAATTACAAAGTCAATTTATACAACTAAGTAAAATTAACCCAAAATTCCACGTTTTTGACATGGTTTCAATGTAAAGTTACGGCAAGTAATTTTTATGAGCAACAAATGGAGTGGAAGCTGTTTCTAACAGTTTCCACTCCAAAATTAATTCCTTAATACAAAATTCCCTCTTCTTTTTGGCCCTTGCCATGATCCATCTGTCATATGCTGATGAGGTCATTTATTATAATGAGGGATCGTGGGGCTGAAGACTGCGTTTCCTGACTTTATGCTTGAAACACAATTGGGGTAAGTTAGAATGAGAAATGTACAGCACAGCTGATGTTCGTCAGCTGACACGGGCAAAAGTCAGCACATTCTGAGCCCGAAGAGTCTGGAGCATTTCAATAGCAATTGTACAGCTGAATGACACTTCTGCAGCAATTTTTTAAAACAATGACCTTGACTTGCTTCTGACAGTTTCAGACTACCCGAATTTGAATTCCATGGTGAGGCATTCCAATGCGCAAGTGACAATACTACTACTAATTACTTTTATTACTGCTACTTCATCAGAAATTCAGTCAGGAGAGAATTGGAATAAAAAGAAAAGAAATACTTTAGCGCCTTTCACAACCTAAGGACATCCCAAAGGGCTCCACAGCCAACAAGGTACTTTTGACAGGTGTCACTTATGTAATGTAGGAAACATGGGCAGTCAATTTTTGCATCCAGCAATATCCCACACAGAGCAATGGGATAATGACCATATAGAATGTTTTAGGTGTTGGTTGAGGGATAAATATTGACCAAGATACTGAGCAGAACTCACCTGCTATTTTTTGAAATAGTACCATGGGATAGTTTATATTCACCTGAAAGGGTAGACAGGGCCTCAGTTTAACATTTCATCCAAAATACTGTTACATAAATATACCATCATTTGCATCATAGCAACACTGGGTGTAGAGAACATTCATCCTGTGCGTTCAGCACTTCGATGGATGGCAGAGACAGGACATGAATGTTAAATCTTCCAAAAGGAATTGAATATATCCTCCTCAGCTTTGCCATTTCAAAAAAGTTTAAAAATAAATCACCCTCCCTGTCGCTGTCCCAGAGACTTCCTTGTTTGTTATACTAGAACAGGCTTTGAAGGCCTCCTGCAGTCATTCTACATCCCCCAACCATCCCCAGCAGAGGAGAAGGAGCTCAAACCAATTACATGAAATAGCTTAACCCTGGAAATCAGTCAGGGTCGTGGGAATTTCTTTGGAGCAGGTGGAACTCCCACTCCATCAATGCGATTTTGCTTAGGAAAATCCCAGACCTTATTTCCTTCACCTGGATGCATCGAGTACTGTCCACTATGATAGGAAATCCTGAATGAGCAGAATTATAGCAGGATCAGGTGAATCATTATAAACAAGGGAACAGAATGTGTTGCAAAAGTAGGGATCACTTCAAAACTTCACAGAATATACAGCAAGATCGGCACTTCAGAATCAGAACAAGCATTAAGAAGTCTATCAAGTTTAATACGAACACCTCTCTAAAACTTCCAAAAAAATCAGGAGAATATCTCTAGAATAACTCGCCCTTTTTAAAAGAAACTTTTCAACCTAAAATGTGAAATTGGTGATACAATTAGCTCAAGTTATTGACTTACATCTTCCGCAGTCACTGCCAAGACGCTTCTACTTTTCTTCATTATGAAAATGATTGTGATCTATGGTTCCAGCAGCTCTATTTCAGAGAAGCAGATAGCCAGTTCTTTATAAGTTCATGTATCTCCTACATCAGAGCAACAATAAACACATTAGAACTGAAAGGCTGCAATCAGAAACATAAAGGCTTGTAACATTTCAATGCTAATTCTGAAGTAAGTTAAAAAAAATACAACCACCCTAAGCTATTTTAAGGTACAAAGAAAAATGTTTAACATAATTCAACAATTGGGAAGCCAGTAATAAACAACTAATTGAAGCTAAAACATAAAGTCAAAAAACACACCTGTTTAAACTTTCCCATTATTTAAATACCTGCCTGTTGCAGCTTCCTTATCAATAAAATCACTCTATGAGAACTATTTTCTGAGATTGTTTCTAAAATAAATTTCAGCTTAGTGTTAACTAGAAATGAGCAGACTCTGTTCTTGTTAGTAATTTTCTTGGGTCACCTTTCAAAATGGTAGTCTGGTTTTCCAATTGACATCTTGAAGAATATTTAAGGATGTTGATTCTTTTGTAACAATCAAAAGCACTTCTCATTCTAACTTTTATGGTGTCCTTCTCTATGGCTCTTCATTCATGTTGATATATATAGACTGATAATCAACCCTTCTTCTGGCACATTCTTGCCATACGTCCAACAAAACTCTAGCAGAAGGGCTGCTAATCAGGCTGCAAGTCGGATATGTTAGATGCTAGACTTTCCTGCCAATTTCCATGGACCCTTTTGTGTTAAGTAATAAATACTAGGCATATGGCGGGCAGCCATAAAGACAGGGCTAAAATGTGGCGAGTCAAAGAGACTTAGTAGTTGGCAGGAAAAAAGACAGAGGCGCAAGGGGAGAGCCAACTGTGCAACAGCCCCGACAAACAAATTTCTCTGCAGCACCTGTGGAAGAGCCTGTTACTCTAGAATTGGCCTTTATAGCCACTCCAGGCGCTGCTTCACAAACCACTGACCACCTCCAGGCGCGTATCCATTGTCTCTCGAGATAAGGAGGCCCAAAAGAAAGAATTGCCCAGCCAGCCAGCAGGTACAGCAGCCACCTAGAGTCCAGGCCTGGACTGTGGCCTAGACCTAGACTCTGAAGATTAATAAAAGCTAAAAAAATTCTAGGTTTATCTCAAGAAGTACAAAATATAAAATCCAAGAGATAATGAGCATCATAAATAATACCTTATTTATTTCAATTAGAATACTGTGTGTATTATTGGGCAGCACACCAATGGCAGGATATTTAGGCTTTATAGAGAGTACATTGAGAGCACTGAGTGCTACTTCAGTGCACAGAGTGTGAAGCGGGGAGTTTGGTGAGTGAGGGATCTTAATGGTTAATCTCTCTCTAAGTCTAGTTTCGCAATTAACTCTTTAAGTAAGAGGCAAGTTAAGTTTCTTCCAGCCTTAAACAGGGATATAAAGCTCTCTGAGAGCAACTGGAGCTAGTTAATTAGGCAGCTAGATTAAACTGGTTTCTGAGCTCTAGCAGAGCTGATTCATAATTGTTTTTCAGAGAGTATAAATACAGGGGTCTCTGAGTGCTGTTTGAGTGCACAGAGTGTGAAGCCAAGAGTTTGGTGAATGAGGGAGATTGGTGAAAAGGGGAACTATAAATTAATTTTAAAAATTAATTTAATTTAATTAACACAATAAAGATGGCAGGACATGTGATGTGTCATGGCTGCAGCATGTGGGAGCTCCAGGATGCCACAGCATTCCATGGCAACCACATCTGTAGTAAGTGTCAGCAGCTTGAAGAGATTCAGTATAATGAGCTGGAGGCCCAGCTGCAGACATTGCGATGCATCAGGGAGGGGGTACGTTACTTGGACACTTTGTTCCAGAAGGTAGTCACACCCCTTAGGATAGAGGCAGCTGATTTGGTCAGTGGTCAGGAACAGGAGGGTGTGACTACAAGTCAGGTAGGTAAGGGGATGGAGTAGGTGGGAGTGGAGGAGACAATTGAGCAACAAATTCAAGGTTCTTGCAGCTTGTATGGACAAGAGTGAAGGCTGTACTGTGGATGAGCAGACTGACCATGGCACCATGGTACAAGAAGTGTTGGATCATTCAAAGGAATGTAGTGGTAGTAGGGGACAGTATAGTCAGGAGGATAGACACTGTACCCTGCAGCTGAGAGTGAGAATCCAGAAGACTGTGTTGCCTGCCTGGTGCCAGGGTTCAGGACATTTGCTCAGGGCTGGAGAGGAACTTGCAGTGGAAGGGGGAGGATCCAATGGTCATGGTCCATGTAGGTACCAATGACATACATAGGATTAGGAAAGAGGTTCAACATAGGGAGTATGAGGAGCTAGGCACTAAATTAAAAAGCAGAACTGCAAAGATAATAATCTCTGGATTATTACCTGAGCCACGTGCAAATTAGCATCGGGTAAATAAGATTAGAGAGATGAATATGTGACTCAAAGACTGGTGTGCGAGAAGTGGGTTCCAATTCATGGGGTACTGGCACCGGGGAAAGTAGGGGCTGTACCATTGGGATGGACTTCACCTGAACCGTGCTGGGAGCAGTGTTCTAGTGAGTTATATAACGAGGGCTTTAAATTAAATAGAGAGAGGAAGGGATTATTTAGGGGAAGATTGAGTAAATTAAATGGAAATGAAAGGCAATAAATCAAGGTATCAATAAAGGTAAAGATAATCAAGAGTATGGCAGGAAGGGACAGTGATTGCAAACTTAAGAGTATGCCAGCAGAGCCAGAGTTTACAAAAGCAGTAAAAAAAACTGAATTAAGGGCTCTGTATCTGAATTCCTTCAACATTCGCAATAAAACAGATGAATTATCAGCTCAAATAGAAATTCATATGTATGACTTGATAGGCATTACAGAGATGTGACTACAAGGAAAACAAAACTGGGACCTGAATATCCAAGGTTACACGACATTCAGGAAGGACAGGAAGCTGGGAAAAGGTGGTGGGGTAGCTCTGTTAATTAAAGAGGGCATTAGTACTGTAGTGAGAGATGACCTTAGTTCAAAAGATCAAGACGTAGAATCAGTTTGGGTGGAACTAAGAAACAGCAAGGGGCAGAAAACATTGATCACCAAACAGTGGTAATCTAACTCACAATATAAATCAGGAAATTAGAGATGAGTGTAAAAAGGGTAATACAGTTATCATGGGGGTTTCAATCTACATATATACTGGGTAAACCTAATTAGTACTAATATTGTGGAGGACGAATTCTTGGAATGTATGTAAGATGGTTTTCTAGAGCAGAACGTTGAGGAACCAACTCGGGAATGGGCTATTTTAGGTCTAGTATTTATTTATTTATTTATTTATTTATTTAGAGATACAGCACTGAAACAGGCCCTTCGGCCCACCGAGTCTGTGCCGACCATCAACCACCCATTTATACTAATCCTACACTAATCCTACACTAATATCTCCAACACAGAAGTCCTTGAAGCGGCCAACATCCCCAGCTTATACACACTACTGAGTCAGCGGCGCTTGAGATGGCTTGGCCATGTGAGCCGCATGGAAGATGGCAGGATCCCCAAAGACACATTGTACAGCGAGCTCGCCACTGGTATCAGACCCACCGGCCGTCCATGTCTCCGTTATAAAGACGTCTGCAAACGCGACATGAAATCGTGTGACATTGATCACAAGTCGTGGGAGTCAGTTGCCAGCATTCGCCAGAGCTGGCGGGCAGCCATAAAGACAGGGCTAAATTGTGGCGAGTCGAAGAGACTTAGTAGTTGGCAGGAAAAAAGACAGAGGCGCAAGGGGAGAGCCAACTGTGCAACAGCCCCAACAAACAAATTTCTCTGCAGCACCTGTGGAAGAGCCTGTCACTCCAGAATTGGCCTTTATAGCCACTCCAGGCGCTGCTTCACAAACCACTGACCACCTCCAGGCGCGTATCCATTGTCTCTCGAGATAAGGAGGCCCAAAAGAAAGAACACTAATCCCATATTCCTACCACATCCCCACCTGTCCCTATATTCCCCTACCACTTACCTATACTAGGGGTAATTTATAATGGCCAATTTACCTATCAACCTGCAAGTCTTTGGCTGTGGGAGGAAACCGGAGCACCCGGCGAAAACCCGCACAGACACAGGGAGAACTTGCAAACTCCACACAGGCAGTACCCAGAAATGAACCCGGGTCACTGGAGCTGTGAGGCTGCGGTGCTAACCACTGTGCCACTGTGCCGCCCCATTGTGCAATGCAAAAGGGATAATTAATAATCTTGTTGTAAAGGAGCCTTTAGGAAAGACTGACCATAATATGATAGAATTTTATATCAGATTTTAAAGTGATGTAGTTCAATCAGTAAATATCATCTTAAAACTAAGCAAAGATGGGCCGAAGGGCCTATTTCTGTGCTGTATAACTTTATGACTCGATGACAAAAGACACTATGAAGGTATGAGGGGCCAACTGGCTATGATGGATTGGGAAACTACATTAAAAGATGTGATGGTAGACAGGCAATGGCTAACACTTAAAGAACTAGTACAATTATAGACCTGTGAGCCTTACTTCGGTTGTGGGTAAAATGTTGGAAAAGGTTATAAGAGACAGGATTTATAATCATCTTGAAAAGAATAAGTTCATTAGCGATAGTCAGCACGGTTTTGTGAAGGGTAGGTCGTGCCTCACAAACCTTATTGAGTTTTTCGAGAAGGTGACCAAACAGGTGGATGAGGGTAAAGCAGTGGATGTGGTGTATATGGATTTCAGTAAGGCGTTTGATAAGGTTCGTCACGGTAGGCTATTGCAGAAAATACGGAAGTATGGGATTGAAGGTGATTTAGTGCTTTGGATCAGAAATTGGCTAGCTGAAAGAAGACAGAGGGTGGTGGTTGATGGCAAATGTTCATCCTGGAGTTTAGTTAATAGTGGTGTACCGCAAGGATCTGTTTTGGGGCCACTGCTGTTTGTCATTTTTATAAATGACCTGGAAGAGGGTGTAGAAGGGTGGGTTAGTAAATTTGCGGATGACACGAAGGTCGGTGAAGTTGTGGATAGTGCCGAAGGATGTTGTAGGGTACAGAGGGACATAGATAGGCTGCAGAGCTGGGCTGAGAGATGGCAAATGGAGTTTAATGCGGAAAAGTGTGAGGTGATTCACTTTGGAAGGAGTAACAGGAATGCAGAGTACTGGGCTAATGGGAAGATTCTTGGTAGTGTAGATGAACAGAGAGATCTTGGTGTCCAGGTACATAAATCCCTGAAAGTTGCTACCCAGGTTAATAGGGCTGTTAAGAAGGCATATGGTGTGTTAGCTTTTATTAGTAGGGGATCGAGTTTCGGAGACACGAGGTTATGCTGCAGCTGTACAAAACTCTGGTGAGGCCGCACCTGGAGTATTGCGTGCAGTTCTGGTCACCGCATTATAGGAAGGATGTGGAAGCTTTGGAAAGGGTGCAGAGGAGATTTACTAGGATGTTGCCTGGTATGGAGGGAAGGTCTTACGAGGAAAGTCTGAGGGACTTGAGGTTGTTTTCGTTGGAGAGAAGGAGGAGGAGAGGTGACTTAATAGAGACATATAAGATAATCAGAGGGTTAGATCGGGTGGATAGTGAGAGTCATTTTCCTCGGGTGGTGATGGCAAACACGAGGGGACATAGCTTTAAGTTGAGGGGTGATAGATATAGGACAGATGTTAGAGGTAGTTTCTTTACTCAGAGAGTAGTAGGGGCGTGGAACGCCCTGCCTGCAACAGTAGTAGACTCGCCAACTTTAAGGGCATTTAAGTGGTCATTGGATAGACATATGGATGAAAATGGAATAGTGTAGGTCAGATGGTTTCACAGGTCGGCGCAACATCGAGGACCGAAGGGCCTGTACTGCGCTGTAATGTTCTAATGTTCTAAAAGGTGTACATAGTTCACAATAAAAATACATTACTTAAATGCGCAAAAAACCAGGAAGGAAAGTGTTCCATCTGTGGGTAATGAAAGAAATCAAGAACTGTATTAGACAAAGGAAAAGGCATATAAAGTTGCCCAAAAAAATGGTAAGCCTGAGGATTGGGAACATTTTTGAATTCTGCAAAGGAGGACCAAGAAAAAGATTAAGAAAGGGAAAATAGAATATGAGGGTAAACTAGCGAGAAACATAAAGACAGACGATAAAAGCTTCAAAAGTACGTAAAAAGGAAAGGATTAGCAAAAACAATTGTGGGTCCATTACAAGCGGAGTCAGGAGAATTTATAATAGGGAATGAGGAAACGTCAGCGAAACTAAACAAATACTTTGTGTCTGTCTTCACGATGGAAAATACTAAAATCCTCCCTGAAATAATGGAAAATCAAGGGACTAGCGTAAACGAGGAACTGCAAAATATTAATATTAGTAAAAAAAAAAGTACCAGACAAATTAGTCGGACTTAAAATAGATAAATCCCCTGGACCTGATGATCTAAGTCCCAGAGTGTTGAAAGAGGTGGCAGTAGAAATAGTAGATGCATTGGTGGTCATCTTTCAAAATTATATAGACCTGGAATGTTCCTGCAGATTGGAAGGTGGCAATGTAACCCCACTATTTAAGAAAGGAGGGTGAGAGAAAACGGGGAACTACAGACCTGTTGTTAGAGCATGGCTACGCGACCCGAACCCGACAGGACCCGACAACATGTGTCGGGTTGGGTTGCACTTCCGGGTCTGGCATTCGGGCTCGGGTCGGATCGGACTGGGTCGGAAATGCTCTATCACCACCTCCGGTAAGTGGCTCCAATGTTAATATACTTTTTGGACTTGAAAGGTGGTTTTGTTACAGTTTTTATAAGCTTATGCAGATAAGCAACAAAGTGAAAAACAGAAGGTAGGTTAACTGATGGTCAGGTCGGGCCGGGTCGGGTCGGGCCGGGTCAGGTCGGGCACGGGAAAAAGTGAAAGGACTCGGGCTGGGTCGGGCTCAGGGTCGGATGTGGTTTTGTCGGGCTCGGGTTGGGTTTCATTTTCAGACCCGAGCCGGCCTTTACCTGTCGTAGGGAAAATGCTAGAATCTATAATTTGGGTGGCACAGTGGTTAGCACTGCAGCCTCACAGCTCCAGTGACCCGGGTTCAATTCTGGGTACTGCCTATGCAGAGTTGTTTACAAGTTCTCCCTGTGACTGTGTAGATTTTCACCAGGTACTCTGGTTTCCTCCCACAGCCAAAGACTTGCAGGTTGATAAGTAAATTGGCCATTATAAATTGCCCCTAGTATAGGTAGGTGGTAGGGGAAGGTGGGGATGTGGTAGGAATATGGGATTAGTATAAATGGGTGGTTGATGGTCAGCACAGACTCAGTGAGCTGAAGGGCCTGTTTCAGTGCTATATCTCAAAAAAAAATAAAGGATGTGATAACAGAACATTTACAAAATGATGACAGGATTGGGCAGAATCACCATGGATTTATGAAAGGGAAATCATGATTCACAAGCCTGTTGGAGTTTTCTGAAGATGTAAATAGCAGAATAAGGGGGAACTGGGGGATGTGGTATATTTAGATTTTCAGAAAGCTTTTGGTAAGGTCCCACACAAGAAGTCAGTAAACAAAATTAAAGCACATGGGATTGGGGGGAATATACTGGCATGGACTGAGAACTGGTTAATGGACAGAAACAGAGAGTAGGAATAAATGGGTCATTTTCAGGTTGGCATGCTGTTACTAGTGGGGTTCCACAAGGATCAGTGCTTGGCCCCCAGCTATTCATAACCTTTATCAATGATTTGGATGTGGCGATTAAGTGTAATATTGCCAAGTTTTCAGATGACACATAACTAGTTGGAAGTGTGAGTTGTGAGGAGAATGCAAAGACGCTTCAAGGGGATTTGGAGAGGCTTAGCGAGTGGGCAAAAAAATTGGCAGATGCAATACAATGTGGAGAAATGTGAGGTTATCCACTTTGGTAGGAAAAGCAGAAATACAGAGTATTTCTTAAATGGTGAGAGACTGGAAAGTGCTGAACTTCAAAAGGACTTGGATGTCCTTGTTCATGAGTCATTGAAAGTTAACATGCGGGTCCAGCAAGCAAATAAGGCGGCAAATGATATGTTGGCATTTATTACAAGAGGATTTGAGTATAGTAAAGCGTGGCTACCCAACCCAAACCCGACCAGCCCAATGACATATTTCAGGTTCGGGTCGTTTCGGGTCTCTGTTCTGGGTCCAGCATTCGAGCTGAGGTCGGGTTGGGTGGAAGTGGACAGTGCTGCCTTGCTCCGGGAAGTAATCTTCAAATAAACATTTAGGCGTCAAGGCGAGAAACGTGCAGTCCAGAATCCGCACTCTGCAGTAAAGTCTGACTACCCGACTAAACCCGACTACATGTGCTGGGTTTGGGTTTGGTTTGGGTCGGGGCGGGCATTCAAAAAAACTAAAGGACTCGGGCCCGGGTCGAGTTCGGGTTGGCTGTCGTTGGGTCAGGCCCGGGTCGGGTTTTAATTTTATACCCAAGCCAGGCTTTAGAGTATAGGAGTAAACATAGGAGCATAGGAGCAGGAGTAGGTCATTCAGCCCATCGAACCTGCCCCACCATTCAATATGATCATGGCTGATCATCCACTTCAATGCCTTTTTCCCACATTATCCTCATACCCGCTTATGTCATTTGTATTTCGATATCTGTCAATCTCTGCTTTAAATATACTCAATGACTGAGCTTCCACAGCCCTCTGGGGTAGAAAATTCCAAAGATTCACAACCTTCTGAGTAAAGAAATTTCTCCTCATCTCTGTCCTAAGTGGCTTCCCCTTTATTTTGAAATTGTGTCCCCTGGTTCTAGTCTCCCCCACCAGGGGAAACATCTTAGCTGCATCTATCCTGTCTATCCCTTTAAGTATTTTGTAGCTTTCAATGAGATCACCTCTCATTCTTCGAAACTCTACAGAATACAGGCCCAGTTTCCCCAATCTCTCTTCAAAGGAGTCCCGCCAAGTTTGGTGAACCTTCGTTGCACTCCCTCTATGGCAATAATACCCTTCCTAAGGTAAGGGGACCAAAACTGCACACAGTACTCTAAGTGTGGTCTAACCAAGCTTCTATACAATTGAAGCAAGACCTCTACTCCTGTACTCAAATCTTCTTGCGATTATAGCTAACATACCATTAGCCTTCCTAATTACTTGCTGCACTTGAATGTTAGCTTTTAGTGACTTATTGACAAGGACACCCAGGTCCCTTTGTATATCTACACCTTCGAATCTCTTACCATTTAAGAAATACTCTGCACATCTGTTCCTCCTACCTTACATTTTTCCATATTATATTCCATCTGCCATGTTCTTGCCCACTCACTAAGTCTGTCCAAATTCCTTGAAACCGCTTTGCATCTTCCTCACAACGCACATTTCCACCTAGTTTTGTGTCATCTGCGAACTTGGAAATATTACATTTGGTCCCCTCATCCAAATCATTGATATATATTGTGAACAGCTGGGGCCCAAGCACTGATCGCTGTGGTACCCCACTAGTCACAGCCTGCCAATGCAAGAATGACCCGTTTATTCTTATTCTCTGCTTTCTGCCTGTTAACCAATCCTGAATCCATGCCAGTATATTACCTCCTATCCCATGTGCTTTAATTTTGCTAACCAGCCTCCTGTGGGGGACTTTATCAAAAGCCTTCTGAAAATCCAAGTATACCACCTTCACCGACTCCCCTTTATCAATTCTGTTAGTAACATCCTCAAAAAACTCAAACAGGTTTGTCAAACATGATTTCCCATTCATAAATCCATGTTGACTATGCCCAATCAGATCATTATTATCCACTTATCACATCATTTAGGATATATTCTAGCATTTTCCCAATGACTGATGTCAAGCTAACAGCTCTTTAATTCCCTCTTTTCTCTCTCCCTCCCTTCTTAAATAGTGCGGTGACATTTGCAACCTTCCAATCTGCAGGAACCGTTCCAGAACCTATAGAGTTTTGGAAGATGATCACCAGATGATCACCACTAGCTCCATAGCTACCTCCTTCAACACTCTGGGATGCAGAATATCAGGTCCTGGGGATTTATCAATTCTTCAGCCCTATTAATTTCTTCAATACAACCTTCTTACTAATACCAGTTTCCTTCAATTCCTCATTCCCCATAATCTCTTGGATCTCTAATTCTGGATAATTTCTTGTATCTTCCTGAGTGAAGACAGACACAAAGTAATCATTTAGCTTGTCTGCCATTTCTCTATTCCCCATTATAAATTCTCATGACTCTGCCTGTAATGGACCCACATTTGTCTTAGCCAAACGTTTCCTTTTTATATACCTGTAGAAGCTTTTAGTCCGTTTTTCTATTTTTTGCTAGCTTACATTCATGTTCTATTCTCCCTTTCTTTATCAGTTTCTTCATCCTCCTTTGCTGTATTCTAAAATCCTCCCAATCCTCAAGTTTACTACTATTTCTGGCAAATTTATAGGCCTTTTCTTTTAATCTTATACAATCCTTAACTTCCTTTGTTATCCATGGTAGACTGCCTTTACTTTTGGAGTTTTTGTGCCTTGAAGGAATGTATAGTTGCTGTAAACTATGTAATATTTCTTTAAAGATTATCCATTGTCTATGTACTGTCATACCTTTGAATGTATTTTCCCACTCCACCTCAGCCAATTTGCCCCTCAAACCTTTGTAATTTCCTTTGTTCAAATTTAACACCCTGGCTTCAGATTGACCTACCTCACTTGCAAACATAACGTAAAATTCTATCATATTATGGTCACTCATCCCTAAAGGTTCTTTTACAACAAGATTATTAATTAGCCCTTTCTCATTACATAAAACTAGATCTAAAATAGCCTATTCTCTAATCAGTTCCTCAACATACTGCTCTAGAAAACCATCCCTAACACACTCCAGAAACTGGTCCTCTACAGCATTAGTGCTCATTAGGTTTACCCAGTCTATATGAAGATTGAAGTCACCCATGATTACTGTATTACCCATGCCACATGCTTCTCTAATCTCCTGATTAATACCATGCCCCACACTACCACTACTGTTTGGTGGCCTATAAACAACTCCTACCAATGTTTGCTGCCCCTTGCTGTTCCTTAGCTCCACTCAAACAGATACCACATTTTGTTCTTCCGATCGGAAATCCTCCCTTACTAATGTACTGATCCCATCCCTTGTTATCAACGCAGCAGCACCTCCTTTTCCTTTTTTCCTAGTCCTTCCTAAATGTCGAATATCCTTGAATATTCAGTTCCCAGTCTTGGTCACCCTGTAGCCATGTTTCCGTTATGGCAATTAGATCATACCCATTTACCTCTATTTGGGCTTTCAAATCATCTACCTTGTTGCGAATGCTGCGTGCATTCAGGTAGAGTGCCCTTAACCTTGTCTTCTTGACATTATTCTGCATTCTAGGCCTAGTTGATGCTTGTCTTTGTTTTGCCTGCCTTCTAATGTCACTTGCTATTTTCTACCTCCTGTTACCAGCTTTACTTTCTTCCAATTTGAGCTACCCCTCAGGTTCCCATTCTCCTGACAAGCTAGTTTAAACCCTCCCCAACAACGCTAGCCAATCTTCCTGTGATGTCTTAAAGATGTCTTACTGCAATTATACAGAGCTTTGGTGAGACTGAACCTGGAGTATTGTGTGCAGTTTTGGTCTCCTTACCTAAGAAAAGATATACTTGCCATACAGGGAGTGCAATGAAGGTTCACCAAACTAATTCCTGGGATGGAGGGATTGTCTTATGAGGAAAGATTAAATAGATGGGGCCTTTATTCTCTGGAGTTGAGAAGAATGAGAGGTGATACAACATTCTTACAGGGCTCGACAGGGATGATGCAGGAAGGATGTTTCCCCTGGCTTGGGAGTCTAGAACCAGGGGACACAGTCTCAGAATAACGGGCAGGCCATAAAGGACTGAGATGAGGAGGAATTTCTTCACTCAGAGAGTGGTGAATCTTTGGAATTCTCTGCCCCAAAGGGCTGTGGAGGCTCGTCATCAAGTATGCTCAAGACTGAGATCGATAGATTTCTACATATTAAAAACATCAAGGGTTACAGAGATAGTGCAGGAAAATGGTGTTGCGGTAGAAGATCAGCCATGATCTCACTGAATGGCGGAGCAGACTTGAAGGGCTGAAAGGCCTACTCCTGCTCCTATTCCTTATGTTCTAATACAGATTTACTAAAATTCTGCCAGCTGAGGAATTACAAATAAAAAAAAAATTGGCTATTTGTGTAAAATCTCATATTGTAGATCTGCTATTGTAAATCTGGAAGAAACACGTGGCACTACCTTGTGGATTGCTGCTGTAAACTGAAACTTTATTACCAACTCCCTCTAGTGGCACATTGCACATGCTACACCAAGCACATACAGTGGCCTCAAATGAACAATAAATGAAGAATACACCCTTCTAGGTACATGAGAGTTTCATTCGTTTGATTACATTGTTCTGTTTGGACGTTGCTTCAGTTTGTAACGTAATCGCTTAAGTATGGTGGACATTTTTGTTCATGAGCTGGATATCAACGTATGACATCAGGTGTTATTTCATTTAACTCGTGTTTGGTTTGTCAGAAAATTATTGTTTTGTATATTGCATTCTTCTTGGGCATGAAGTAAGTTGTTAATGCATTTTCTGCTGAGTCGTAGTCGTCTTGCGCAGGCGTAAGTGTCTCAAAAATATTTTCCAGTTCTTCACTTCCAAAGTGGAGAAGGAGGGCCTTTCTTCTTTTATCGGTGATTCCAAATCCTACCATTGTGCCCTCGAATCGTTGCAGCCACTTCTGCCAATGTGGGAACACAGATGATGGCTCGGCGTGCATGTTACAATGTGATAGGTTGGGTATAGCTGTTGCCATCTTGATCGTCATTGCAGCTATAGCGTGTGATCATGGATCCAGGATAGCATTCCGCTGGCATAATCACACAGATATCATCAAAAGTAATAATAAATAGTTGTTGGGTAGTACAAAACTTGGGAATTGCTGAAAATAGAGACATGTTGTCAAAGACTTTCGTCTTGCACTCATCAGGACAATACACAAGAATAACCAATGTAAGGGAAAACAACAACTTATACTGCATGAGAAGAGAGCGCTGATTGGCTGGCAAGTGAACTCTGATTTGTAGCGTCTTTGCCATGGAGAATGCACCAGTTTACACTGAATGTATGTCTGCCTGTTTCAGCTGAACAAAATAAGTGACAGCCATTCGCTGGTTCATTCCTCTTGACCAATCAGAGTCAAGCTGCCTGGTTTAAATTTCAAACAAAGCTTGGCAGTTAACTGTCAGTCACCATAAACTGGTGCATTCTCCATGGCAACACCTCTACCAATCAGAGTGCACTTGCCAACCAATCAGCACTCTCTTCTCATGCAGTATAAATTGTTGTTTTCCCTTATATTGGTTATTCTTGCGTATTGTCCTGATGAGTGTAAGGCGAAAAGCTTCGACAACATGTCTCTATTTTCAGCAAAAGTAATAGTGGCAGGCGGAAGAAACAAATGCACATTTCGTGGGGTGCTACAATCCTGCAATAATTTCTTCTCTAAGGTTTAAGCAGACGAAACTACCCTTGCATTTGTGTATCAGATAAAATGACTGTCCTGCATTGGCTGCACAAAGATACAAGGCCTGCTGTGCACAAACCCCAACATTGTCCATATCTGACAATCTGCATTACCTGGAGTTCATGACGGAAAGCACAGATAATTATACCTGGCTATAAAGTAAATGCAGATTCCATCCTCATACCCATTGTAAGATCTCATATTGTAGATCTGCTATTGTAAATCTCTGGAAGAAACAAATGGCACTACTACCTTCTGGATTGCAGCTGAAAACTGAACTTTATTGAAGACTCCTACTAGTGGCAACTGTGCAGACTACACCCAGCTGCAGAACCGAAGACCTGTGTTCCAGAACTTGCCGCACCCCTAGACAAGCTGTACCAATACAACCACAACACTGGCATCTACCCAACAATGTGGAAAATTGCCCAGGTTATGTCCTGGACACAAAAAGCAGGACAAATCCAATGCGGCCAATTACCACCCATCAGTCTACTTGCAATCATCAACAAAGTGACAGAAGGTGTCACTGACAGTGTTATCAAGCGCCACTTAAACATAAGAACTAGGAGCAGGAGTAGGCAATTCAGCCCCTCAAGCCTGCTCCGCCATTCAATACGATCATGGCTGATCTCATCTTGGCCTCAACTCCATTTTCCTGCACGTTCTCCATAACCCTTCAACCCATTACAATTAAAAATCTGTCTATCTCCTCCTTAAATTTACTCTATGTCCAAGCATCCACCGCACTCTGGGGTAGTGAATTCCACAGACTCACGACCATTTGAGAAGTAATTTCTCCTCATCTCTGTTTTAAATCTGCTACCCCTTATCCTAAAACTATGCCCTCTCATTCTAGATGGCCCCACAAGAGGAAACATCCTCTCTACGTCTACTTTGTCAATCCCCTTATATACCTCAATTAGATCTCCTCTCATTTTTCTAAACTCTAGAGAGCAAAGACCTAAACTCCTCACTCTCTCTTCATAAAACATACCCTTCATCTCTGGAATCAATCTAGTGAACCTCCTCTGAACTGCCTCCAGTGCAACTACATCCCTCCTCAAGTAAGGGGACCAAAACTGTACGCAATACTCCAGGTGCAGTCTCACTAATGCCTTGTACAGCTGCAGCAACACTTCCCTACTTTTATACTCTATTTCTTTAGCAATAAATGCCAAAATTCCATTTGCCTTCCTTATTACCTGCTGTACCTGCATACTAGTTTTCTGCGAATCATGCACGAGGACACCCAGATCCCTCTGCACCGAAGTACTCTGACGTTTCTCTCCATTTAGATAATAATTTGCCTTTCTATTCTTCCGACCAAAATGGATAATCTCACACTTATTCACGTTAAACTCCATCTGCCAAATTTTGGCCAATTCACCGAACCTATCCATATCCATTAGTAAGTTTCTTATTTCTTTATTGCAACTTACTATCCCACCTATTTTAGTGTCATTTGCAAATTTGGCTATAGTACTTTCTATCCCTGCATTAATATAGATTGTAAATAGTTGGGGCCCAAGGACCGAACCCTGTGCCACCCCACTAGTTACATCTTGCCAGCCAGAAAAAGACCCATTTATCCCGAGTCTCTGTTTTCTGTTGGTTAGCCAATCCTCTATCCAAGCTAATAAATTGCTCCTAACCCCATGTGATCTTACCTTGTGTATTAACCTTTTGTGCGGCACCTTATCAAATGCCTTCTGGAAGTCCAGTTATCCTACATCTACAGGATCCCCATTATCTACTTTGCTTGTTACAGCTTCAAACAGCTCTAGCAAATTAGTCAAACACAATTTGCCCTTCATGAAACCATGCTGACTCTAATGGATTGCATTTTGACTTTCTAAATGTCCTGTTATTACTTCCTTAATAATGGATTCTAACAATTTCCCAACGACAGATGTTAAACTAAATGGTCTATAGTTTCCTACTTTCTGCCTCCCTCCCTTTTTGAATAAGGGCATTATATTAGCTTTTTTCCAATCCACTGGAACCTTTCCCGCATGCAGGGAATTTTGGAATATTATAACTAATGGATCCACTATCTCCGCTGCCACTTCCTTTAAGACACTAGAATGTAGGCCATCAGGCCCTGGGGACTTGTCTGCCTTCAATCCCAAAAGTTTGATCAGTACCCTTTCCCTCGTGATGATGATTGTTCTAAGTTCCTCCCTTTCCATAACCTCTGCATTTCCTGTTACTATTGGGATGGCACTAGTGTCCTCCACAGTGAAAACTGAGGCAAAATACTGATTTAGTGTCTTCGCCATTTCTGTGTTCCACTCTATTAACTCCCCTGTCTCATCCTCTAAAGGACCAACATTCACTTTAGCTACTCTCTTCCCTTTTATATACTTATAGAAGCTTTTTCTATCCGTTTTTATATTTTGCGCCAGTTTTCTTTCATAATTTCCCTTTGCTCTTTTTATTACTTTTTTAGTAACCCTTTGTTGATCTTTAAAAGTTTCCCAATCTTCCATCCTGCCACTGGCCTTTGCAATATGGTATGCCGTAGTTTTTGTCTTTATGTTATCCTTAAATTCCTTGCTTAGCCATGGATGTTTTTTCCCCCTCTAAGAATCTTTCTTCCTCTCTGGAATATATTTTAGTTGGTAGGAATTGAATATCTCCTTAAACATCTGCCACTTCTCATCAACTGTCCTACCTTTTAGTCTTCCTGCTGAGTCCACGGGGGCCAAATCTGTCCTCATGCCTATATAATTATCTTTGTTTAACTCCAGAACGCTAGTGCAGGACTCCAGTTTCTTGCCCTCAAACTGAATTTGAAATTATAGCATGCTATGATCACTCTTCCCTGGAGGATCCTTAACTTTTAGTGTGTAAAATTAAAGCGCATGGGATTGGAGGTAGTGTACTGCGATGGCTAGAAAATTGGTTGGCAGACAGGAAACAAAAAGTAGGGATAAATGGGTCTTTTTCCGAATGGCAGGCAGTGACTAGCGGGGTACCGAAGGGGTCGGTGCTAGGACCCCAGCTATTTACAATATATATTAATGATTTAGATGAGGGAACTAAATGTCATATCTCCAAATTTGCAGATGACACAAAACTGGGTGGGAGGGTGAGTTGTGAGGAGGATGCAGAGAGGCTTCAGGGTGATTTAGACAAGTTGAGTGAGTGGGCTAATGCATGGCAGATGCAGTATGATGTGGATAAATGTGAGGTTATCCACTTTGGTAGCAAAAACAGGAAGGCAGATTATTATCTGAATGGCTGTAAACTGAGAGAGGGGAATGTGCAGCGAGACCTGGGTGTTCTCATACACCAGTCGCTGAAGGTAAGCATGCAGGTCCAACAGGCAGTAAAAACGGCAAATGGTATGTTGGTCTTCATAGCGAAAGGATTCGAGTACAGGAGCAGGGATGTCTTGCTGCAATTATACAGGACCTTGGTGAGGCCACACCTGGAATATTGGGTGCAGTTTTGATCTCCTTATCTGAGGAAGGATGTTCTTGCTATAGAGGGAGTGCAGCGAAGGTTTACCAGACTGATCCCTGGGATGGCGGGACTGACGTATGAGGAGAGATTGAGTCGGTTAGGATTATATTCGCTGGAGTTCAGAAGAGTGAAGGGGGATCTCATAGAAACCTATAAAATTCTAACAGGACTTGACAGGGTAGATGCAGGAAGGATGTTCCCGATGGTGGAGGAGTCCAGAACCAGGGGTCAAAGTCTAAGGATACGGGGTAAACCTTTCAGGACTGAGATGAGGAGAAATTTCTTCATCCAGAGAGTCGTGAGCCTGTGAAATTCGCTACCACAGAAAGCAGTTGAGGCCAAAACATTGTATGTTTTCAAGAAGGAGACAGATATAGCTCTTGGATCTAAAGGCATCAAAGGGTACGGGGCAAAAGCGGGAACAGGTTACTGAGTTGGATGATCAGCCATGATCATAACGAATGGTGGACCAGACTCGAAGGGCCGAATGGTCTACTCCTGCTCCTATTTTCTATGTTTCTATGCGATCATTAATCAACCCCACCTCATTACACAATACCAAATCTAGAATCACCTGCCACCTGGTTGGCTCCACAACATATAGCTCCAGAAAATAATCTCTAATACATTCAATGAACTCTCCCTCTAGCCTACCCTTGCCAATTTGATTAATCCAGTCTATATGCATATGAAAATCATCCATGATTATTGCTGTACCTTTCTTACAAGCCCCCAGGATTTCTTGGTTTATACTGTGCCCCACTGCGGAACTACTGTTTGCGGATCTACAGATTACTCCCACGAGGGGCTTCTTTCCCTTGCTATTTCTTATTTCTACCCCGAACGATTCCACGTCTTGATCTCCAGTGCCTATATAATTTCTCACTACAGCACTGATCTCTTCCTTTACTAACAAAGCTACTTCACCTCCTTTTCCTTCCTGCCTGTCCTTCCGACATACTGAATACCCTTGGATATTCAATTCCAAAACCTGGTTTCCCCTGCAACCACGTCGCTGTAATCGCCACTAAAGGGGGAGGCAGTGGCGTAGTGGTATTGTCACTGGACTAGTAAGCCAGAGACCCAGGGTATTGCTCAGGGGACAAGGGCCACAGCAGAAGGTGCAATTTGAATTCAATTAATAAACCTGGAATTAAAAAGCTAATGATGGCCATGCAATCATAGTCAATTGTTGTAAAAACCCATCTGGATCACGAATGTCCTTTAGGGAAGGAAATCTGCTGTCCTTACCTGGTCTGGCCTACATGTGACTCCAGACCCACAGCAATGTGGTTGACTCCTACAAGACCTCTGAAATGGCTTAGCAAGCCACTCAGTTGTATCTAACCGCTAAAAAGTCAATAAAAAGGAATGAAACGGACGGACCACCCGGCATCGACCTAGGCACCGGAAATGACAACGGCAAACCCAGCCCTGTCCACCCGGCAAAGTCCTCGTCGCTAACATCAGGGGGCTTGTGCCAAAGTTAGGAGAGCTGTCCCACAGCTAGTCAAGCAACAGCCTGACATAGTCATACTCACGGAATCATACCTGACAGACAATGTCCCAGATACTGCCATCACCATCCCCGGGTATGTCCTGTCCCACCGGTAGGACAGACCCACCAGAGGTGATGGCACAGTGGTATACAGTAGGGAGGGAGTTGCCCTGGGAGTCCTCAACATCAACTCCGGACCCCATGAAGTCTCATGGCATCAGGTCAAACATGGACAAGGAAACCTCCTGCTGATTACCACCTACCGCCCTCCCTCAGCTGATGAGTCAGTACTCCTCCATGTTGAACACCACTTGGAGGAAGCACTGAGGGTGGCAAGAGCACAGAATGTACTCTGGGTGGGGGACTTCAATGTCCATCACCAAGAGTGGCTTGGTAGCACCACTACTGACCGCGCTGGCTGAGTCCTAAAGGACATATCTGCTAGACTAGGTATGCGGCAGGTGGTGAGGGAACCAACAAGAGGGGAAAATAAACTTGACCTCGTCCTCACCAATCTGCCTGCCGCAGATGCATCTGTCCATGACAGTATTGGTAGGAGTGACCACCGCACAGTCCTTGTGGAGACGAAGTCCCGTCTTCACATAGAGGATACACTCCTTCGTGTTGTGTGGCACTACAACCGTGCTAAATGGGATAGGTTTCGAACAGATCTAGCAATGCAAAACTGGGCATCCATGAGGCGCTGTGGGCCATCTGCAGCAGCAGAATTGTACTCAACCACAATCTGTAACCTCATGGCTCAGCATATCCCCCGCTCTACCATTACCATCAAGCCAGGAGACCAACCCTGGTTCAATGAAGAGTGCAGGAGGGCATGCCAGGAGCAGCATTAGGCATACCTCAAAATGAGGTGTCAACCTGGTGAAGCTACAACAGACGACTA